>NC_055988.1:174949858-175139858 GCF_018446385.1 Zingiber officinale
TGGGGAAGCAAACCATGGCTAGCTAGCAGCAGGCCGATCGAGGCTTTGGTGGCGATGGAGGATTCACAAAGCTGAGGGACAGATTGTGGCATGCAAATCCATTTCCTTCTCCTTTAATTGATTGAAGAGGTCTCTATATGATGAGTTAAATGGAGAAAGTCTTCGATCATAATTTTAATTTTACATACAGTCCTATATTCAAACAAAAACTTTATTTCCATTTTTTATATGTAAAATTCTATTTGTTTTAACTTACTCATGGCATCATTACCTAATTATCCCTCATATTTTCTAATTAAAACAGTTTAAAAATAAATATAATTTCTCCTAAATTCAGTACTTTAAACTAGAATCGAGTATATTTTCTATCAATATTTTTCCTTATATTTTTTAGTTAAAAAAGTCCAAAAATAAATATATTTCTAGTTAAATTCAACATTTTAAATTAAAATGGAGTATATTTTCTATGAAACTTAATATAATTCTTCCTAAATTCGATACCATTTAAGAGAGAATTCAGTATATTTTCCATTTAATTGAACATAATTTAAAGAGAATTTAGTATATTTTATATCCAATTGAAGTGAGAAAAATTATGTTCAATTTGATAGAAAATATACTAGACTCTAGTTTACTGTGCTATATTTAAGAAAAATTATACTCATTTTTAGATTTTTATATCTAAAAAAATGAGAGATAATTAGATAAATTGATGTCCATTATATTTAATTAGGGAATGAAAATAAAATATTTTTAATATGAAACTACATATAAAATTTAAATTATAATTGGGAACAACATGAACATAACTTTTGACTGATTCAACAAAACATACTAATGATAGACCCGTCTCTTGTTATTGCTTCTTCCTGGAAAACACTTATCACTTGTTAAACCAATCATTGAAATCATAGAGGACACTTATCACTTTTTCTTTTATTTCTGTTTCTATTCTTCTTTCTTCACCCCCTTTGCTAGAGTACCATAACAATATTCTTTCAGGACGGACAGTTTGTTAAAGTATAATGGTATTTTCATCGTAATATCTTAGATTAAATTTTAACTAGTAGTTAGATGTTTGCCTTCCTTTATGTATTATTCAATTGTTCAAGACTGATAGTTATTCATGATTTATTTTTTCTATATTGACTTGAGGACAGGCTAGCTGAGTTGTTGGGGGTGAACGAAAATATTGTCGTCCCATCTATCCGATCTAACCTATTGATATTTTTATTCAGGTTGTCACCCAAACACCCGTAGTTCGATCCCTAACTATGACGTACTTATAGAAATTTTTTCTCCAAATGAAAAATACAATCAAAGGATACTCGACTCTTGGATTGACTGTCGTGTATATTTTCTGATTTATCTGATGACCGATGAAAAAATTCTTTAAAATCGAATCGATCATCAAAGATAATTAATAACAATAATTATATTTATTTATTTATTTATTTTTATTTTATGATGAGAAGCACTACCTTAATTGACTAGCAATATGGGAAAGACTTAAGGAGATGAGGACATTAAAATCAATTGACATGTTGACTAGATGTCGGGGGAGAAAAGACTCAGAATAAATTAAGTCTATTATGTTTGCTTGTGTGAGCCAGATGAAAGAGACCTCTCAACTGCTACTTCGACAATGTTAGGTTCGGTTGACTGAAATAATCACATGTGGAAAATAATAAGATGGTTGCATTTGTATATTTATCCAAGGATTTGTTTATAATTTTTTTTAAAAAAAAATATTATAGGAATTTTTCTATAAAGAAAAATAGTTTTTATATTTGATTCATGAAAAAATAAAATTCTCCTAGTCTAATGCAGCCTCATCTCCTGTGATAAAGATGAAATCTGCAATCTCAATGTCTCCATTAGTCTGTCCTAATGCAGGGTCATCCATTTACTATTTAATCTGCAAGGGTTGGACATACCCTCCGAAGTTTACTCTCATGTGCATATTCTCTATTATTATTTATTTTGCCCGATCAGATTTTACTCTTCGTGCATGTTCTTTACTGTTCTTCATTTTGTTCGACTGAAATTCGTACTAACTTGAGCATCGGAGAACATTCACCAGGACTCCCTCTTAGTTTCTTGACGTTGATATTTTATTGGCTAATCTTGGTGTACGTAGGATCGAAGGAAAATTTTTTCTCGGATTAAAAAATCTTCTTCTAGTTAATAATCAAGCCACTGCAATAAGCATGCCATCTCTTCAACTTGTAAATAGAATGAATGAATTAGTGTGGGCTGTCAAGATTATAATTTCACCGATGATCTACCACGCAGAATACAAGTAAATGTGATGATCTACCACGCAGAATACAAGCTGGATCCATGGGCGGAGCTAGCACAGGCCCATTGTGGGCAGCTGCCCACACTGAACCAGGACCCACTTAAAAAATATTATTAACATAACCTAGGAAAAAAAATAGATGATACAGATGACACAAAAAAAGAAGAAGCGCTTGCTCATTTTGTCTTGTTACAATAATATTTGATGCATGTTAATAACATTTTTTGTAATCCCAAATTCTTTATAAAATTTCATTGCATTTCAAATACATTATTGAATAAAAACATTAATTTTTTATATTTTTTTTTGTTGCTGGACCTAGGCACCGAAATCACCCTTAATTTTATGATTCTCTCATCTAGTATTTGCTTTTTCCTAACTAAACAGCATAACAAGCATATGCAGTATACCGAAAGCAAGATACATATTGATACACTTCTTTTCTTGTTGTGTTTTCCATACAAGTATAAGAAAAAAATTTGGCAGATGACGCCAAAAAAAAAAATTAGATAGATGATGCAAAAAAAATTTAGCAGGATACACGACAACATGACTTGTAAAGCGGAGAGCTTTAGTTGCTTCACTACTGTTGGGTTGCTATCGGAACTGGACGAGGCACCCTCCGCAATATGTCCGTCAACGGTAGCTGCAATTGCCTACACTAAACCAATATCCTAGCTCCGCCCTTAGCTGGATCAACTGAATTATTGTCCGGATAATGCACAAGCGTCAACTATTACTTTTTTATCTCATAATTAATGATTCAAGTTGCTATTTTAATACTTTCATAATGTTATCTTTTATGTTTTTTGTCCCTGTAAAATTATATTAAAAATGTGAATTAAAAAAAAAATTATTAATGAGATTTTAGTCTCATCTGAAAGTTTGAACTCAATTCGGTTGTCTACTGGTGCTAAGTTCATAAAATTTAAGAAGTTTAGAGAATGTTTGGTTAAATGATGAGAATGATTATGAATATAAATTTGATAGTAAAGTAGAATGGAAATAGGAATGGAAATGAAACTCATCAAATTATATGAGTTTGATTGATTCCCATAAATCTAGTAATCATTCCCAAAATATCATTTTCAAACTCATAATCTAAATACTATCTTTTACTATCATTCCATTCCTTCATTCCCAAATCCATCAACTAAATATACCCCCTGAGTTTTGTAATCGAGTAGCATTGTAAGATTAGTAGGTTTTTAAAATCCAAGAATCCAATATCTAAATTTAGATGTTGGGTTTAGTATAATTTTTTTTTAAAAAAAAATTATTTAGAGTAGGCTTCACATGTGGTGACTAACACCTACTTCCATTTTTTAATTTTTATTTTTTTTAAATATATAAATTTACATCAAAATCAAACGGGCTAAATATTTTTTAAAAAAATGATTTTTAAAATGTACAAAATAGCTGGGAACGATTATTTTTTATTAAAAATTATTAAATAAAATTAATATATTATTAATCAATTAATTAATATGTATATTATAAATATATATTTATGATAGTATATAAATGAATATTATAAATAAAAATAGTTAATAAAAAATATAGATAATATGTGGTGGGATCTGATATCATTTTTTAAAAAATTTACGATGGTGGGAAGAGGTTTATAAAATTTATGGATATAATAAAGTAGGTTCTGTAAAGTGAATTTGTCCTTCAAGTGCGATGGTTAAAACATATAAAATATTACAACGGGGACAATCGTCTTTTACTACGTGCAACGATAAAAAATGTACGAATTAAAAAATAATATTGTTTTGGTAAAAATGTTGGTGTATCACATCGACTTTGTTTGTGATTCATACACTCTTTCTGCAAAAGTCTATTAAAAAAAAGGTAAATTTACCTGTACTCCCTATTGATAAATATAACTTTACATATAATTTCCATCCATGAAAAACTTTTTTTTCACTTCGCAATCAAACATATTTACCTAATTACCCATGATATTTTTAGATACAAAAAATCTAAAAATCAGTATAAATCCTCTTAAATTCAGTATATTAAATTAGAATCTAGTATATTTTTTATCAAATTGAGTACGATTCTTTTTTCACCTCAAAATATACTCGATTTTAGTTTAATGTGCTGAATTTAATAGAAAATATACTCGATTTTTAATATAAAGTACTGACTTTAAGAAGAATTATACTCATTTTCGGACTTTTTGTACTCAATTTTTGATTTTTTGTATCTAAAAAATATAGATTAATTTCGATAGAAAATATACTCGATCCTAGTATAGAGTACTGGATTATAGTGTAAAGTGCTGAATTTAACAGAAATTATACTTATTTTTAGACTTTTTATACCTAAAAAATAAGAAGAACAATTTTGATAGAAAATATACTCGATTTTTAATATAAAGTACTGACTTTAAGAAGAATTATACTCTTTTTCAGACTTTTTGTACTCAATTTTGGACCTTTTGTACTTAAAAAATCTGAGGGGCAATTTAGGTATCAATATTTGCATGAGGGAGTTGAACAAGTAATACTTTGCATGTAGGGAGTGGAAACAAAGTTTTTTGGGTATGGAGATTGTATGTAAAGTTATGATTACCATAAAAGATTTTTCTCTAATTTACCGTTAAAAAAACAATATTTCTAATAAAAAATGTCTGTCGACTTATTAAAGCAAAAATAATAATATTTATTTTAAGTGATTTTTATTCACCGATTAAATATAAATAGATACATTATGGGAGTTATTTTTCCTTAGCATGATAAGGATAATATTCAACTGAGTATTTTACCTCTACTAAAAATTGATGCTAAAATTTGTTCAAATAATTAATTACGAACTGTATCAATCCAAGCCATCCACGCTAGTTCTACCGTGCCACATATCATGGACTGCAGTTTAAATCCTCTGTCCCTTATATCATCTTCCCCGTGTCTCACTCATCGTTCTAACCTATTGTCGGTAGCCTTCGATCGCTGTCCCAATCAATATTATAATCCTTAGGGAAGATGAACCCAAGGGGGTCGTTATCAGTACGATCGATGCCAGAATCCGGTCGGATCTGAGCAAACTTTCCTTTGCCGTTGATATGAGCCCCTGTTCAGATCCGGCCAGATTCTGACGTCGATCGTGCTAATGACGACCTCTTTGGGTTCACCTTCCCTAAAAGGAGGCCACCGACAATGAGCTGGAGGCCACCGACAATGAGCTCGGATAATAAGTGGGACACGAAGATAGAGATTTGGGGATAGAGAATTTAATTTTCATGGACTGTACTGCGGGTTATAGCTAAATAAAGGAAAAGAATATTATAAGTACATTAATGTCTTGTGTACAAATTAAAAAACATACTATTCTTGATTCATTTATTATAATAAATAATCAAATAATTGTAAATGGGTAGTTCGATAATATTTAAATGAACCAATTTCGAACTAACTCAAGTCAAATTAAAATAAAAAAAAATTAAAATTAGAACCACTATTAACCATGTGTACGAACCGGATGGATTCACGAATCAGAGATTGGATGACATTGGTACGGATTTTCAATAGATATATTTTGTATTTTATTTGATATTGACATTGGACAACATTAGTTGACCGTTAATTTGTCAAGTTGGAAAAGTATTTTTTATTGGACATGTATCTATCAGAATTTATATCTTATATTATTCTAATAAATTAGTCGCTCTCTAATCTAAGAATAAATTGGACGACATGTATTTTTTATTGGAACGTGAAATCTGTATCAATGGTCACAAAAGATAAATAGTGTCCTCGTCAATCCGCGAAGAAAATTACGGACGATTACTCACTTTTTTTTTTAATAGTGACATAAAATTTTGTTAAATAAAATTCATATTAATATTAATTCATTTATATAGGTTGAGACATTTTCCTTCGCTGCTATCTTGAGAATAAATAAAGCATGCAACGGGAGTTTTTCCAAAAGAGAAAAACAAAATCTATTGATGCGGATCATGAAACCATATTTAACTTGACATGAACCCAAAAAAATAAATAAATTCTGCCTCTACTAATTTCCAGAAGACATGTAATGGAGTAACCCATTAGTTTTTAATGGAGTAACCATATTTAGGATTAGGTTTGGTTGTTATTATTGTACCCTACACATGCACTTAGAATTTTTTTTATATTTATCAGAAGATATTTATTTTCTAAAATATATTTCCTAAATTGCCCTTACAAGAAAATTAAAGGATGTCTAAGTGTTTGCATAGGCATGTATATTTATTAAAGGATGTTTATTTATTTCATATAGACATATTAGATAATAAATGATTTCACATACAATCTTTTTTAATTTGTTCTTCAATTTTATTTCAGCCCCAAATGGTAATTTTTTGAGCCCTCGGCATGAGGTCACTATTATATATTCCAAGCAAAGAAAATGGAACTGTCGATTTGCAATGCAATTGAGGTTCTTCCTTCATGTTAGACAATCTCAACCTCTGGATGTTAATCGACAATGCAATTGAGGTTCTTCCTTCATGTTAGACAATCTCAACCTCTGGATGTTAAAGCTGGAGTTAGAGTTCCCTACCTCGCTTATTAGTTCCTTCAGTTTTGGACAATCTTCTATCTCTAGGATACTAAGGCATGACAATTGAAGAACCCAAGAAACATCCTTCAACATGGGACAATCAGAAATATATAGCTTATGAAGGTTGCTGATTAAAATACAATCCAATGAAATCTCTTCCCAAAGTCTTAGGCTAAAAAATCGAGAATCTTTAAACATCCGAAACTTGATTTGCGATCCACGCCTGCATCCAACACTAATCTGTCTAATTCAAGATTTCTAATGTTCAGAATCTCAAGCTTGTCACTTACCCTACAACTCCATTATATTGTGGAGTTCCCAGATCGTAATTTGGAAGTTTTGAAAAATTCAATCAATCCAAAGTGAATTTCAATATGGAGACATTTGTAGTCTTGTAATAGAATTGACGGACAAGTTTAAATATCTATGATCAAATTTTAAAACACTAAGTAGGTCTCCAATTAATTAGTTTGGAGTCATCAATCAAATATATATAGATGTACATGTCGAACCAGTCAAAGAATCCAACAATTTAACCATCCACAATGCTTCTTTTTGAAATTGGTCGTGAATCCATATCAGTTAAACCTGCAAAGATCACAAAATTTTGTTAAACACATCAAATATTAAAGCAAATTTCAAATAGATAAGAGGAAGATATGTAACTTGACATGAAAAGCATTGACTCAATGGAATAGCTCATAATTTCTTATATATATTGCTGATCGAGATCATGCTCATTTGGTAAACATGATGAAATTGAAATCAGTTGCTTCTCAAAAACAAGAACTTGCCGTGTTAGTTTTAATTACTATTTACCAAACTACCAAGACAGCACTTAGTTTTCATAGTTATAAAAAGACATTTATTTTCTAAAATAGATTCCCTAAATTTCCCATAAAAGAATACCAAAGGAAGGCATGCGTCTTAAATTATTTAATTTTGCCTATTTCATAAAATACTAAATCATTTATAAATGTTCATTCATTTCATATAAGACATAATAGATAATAAATGATTTGATATGAAAATATGTGTTACCAAACATAAGGAGTCAGGGAATCCTTGATGCTCTTGTCATCCCAATTCAAGTTGTTCCACCAATATTCTTCACCATCAATCCATTTTAATCTGTTCAATATTTCAGCCCCAAATGGTAATTTTTTGAGCTCTGGGCAACTATGCACTCGTATATATTCCAAGTTGGGAAAATGGAGCGGTTGGTTTGCAATGCGATTGAGGTTCGGCATGTCGATCAAAAACAATCTCTGGATGCTAGGATTAGAGATAGAGTTGGAGTTCCCTACCTCACTTATTAGTTCCTTCATTCCTTCACAAGAAATTATCTCTAGAAAATTAAGGCATGGCAATTGTAGAACCCAAGAAGCATCCTTTAACATGTGACATCCAAAAATATGTATTTTACGAAGGTTGAAGAGCCGAACTCTATTCAATGAAATCTCTTTCAATAGTTCTAGGTCTTCAAAATAGAGACTCTTTAAATATCCAAAACTTGATTCGTGACCCACGCCTGCAGCCAACATTAATTTGTCTATTCTGAGATAATTAATGCGCAGAAACTCAAGATGGTCACTTACCCTACAACCCCATTGTTTAGTGCCCAGATCCATCACTTGCTGATGTTTTGAAATATTATCTCCGTCCAAAGTGAGTTTCCATATGGAGACATTTGGTAACATATTGAGCCGCTCAATGTTATCTGTTGTAGCATTAATGCTAATTCCCACACTTAATTGGTAGCGTCCTTTAAAACATTTCAACTCATCCCACCACCACTCGGGTACAAGAGGAACTTTTGATATATCCAGCCACTTGAGCATTAATAAATTGGATATTGTCCCCTTTGGTACGATCTTAAGGTCAGTATCCGAAAGAAGCAAGTACTCTAATTTGCTGAGGCAACCAAATTCGGCCGGCAGACTTGTAATAAGATTGTAGGACAAGTCTAAATATTGAAGCTCAGTTAAGCTACAAATCTCCCTAGGAAGCTCTCTTATACCACATCCATTGAGATCCAAGTATGTTAAACGAGGCATGCTTGCGAACAAACTCGAAGGAATTGTTTTCAGGTTCCTATTCTCACGGAGAATCAACATATAAAGTTTTGGAAAAGTGAAAGCTCCATACTCTTGTAAAGAAGTAATATTATTCCTCATGAAGGATGCTCGCTCTGCTTCTGGCCATTCTTCTTGTCTAGGCAAATGACTCAACCCAATTCCTGCTTTTACAATCCATTTTCTTTTGTTCCCCTCCAAGTCCAACCCAGAGACCATCAATAGTGCCATATCTCGGATGACATCGTGCATCTTTACACCTGTGTCCCTATAAGGAAACTCTATGACACTAGATTGCTCTAGCAAGGATGCCGCCATGAGAGCTTCCAAATGAGAGCATCCTTTGGTGAAAGCTTCATTGATCACATTAAATTCACGTATTATGCCACAACCTATCCAACATGGTATCAAATCATAGAATTTATAGATATCATAATCTTCAGGCCACAAAGCGCAGCATAAGAGGCATTCTCTTATGGAGTCATTCTCTAAACTGTCGTAGCTCATCTTGAAGGCTTTATACATGACGACTGAATCTTCAGGAAGACATACGGTTTTCCACTGATGTTCATCCCTTATTTGACGAAGAGCGGCATCCCAATCTCCCCAAGTCTTTTTCCCTGACATGGCCCGGGCGATGGTGATAAGAGCGAGCGGAAGACCTGCACATTCTTCAACAAGTTTTTCAGCAACGAACTTAATTCCAGCATCTGAGTTGAGAACATCCCCCTCGCTGTTCTCTTCAAAGAGTTGCCATGCTTGAACTGGATCCAGACATTTGATTTTGATCTTCTTTTCTGCTTTCATTTGTACACATACTGCCTCGCTACGAGTTGTGAACACCACGGTTTTGCGTGGTTGCTGCTGCTGGCCTCGGTCAGTAGCCGAGTGTGCCATCCCCAACAGTTGAAGATCTAGGTGTTCCCAAATGTCATCTAGAAGCAGCAAGCAGTTCTTGTTCATCAAGTAGCTAAAGAGCTTATCACCACAAGTTTTTTCATCGTCATTCTCCTGCAGTGTGTTCAGTCCTAGACTCTTAGCAATATTCATCTGGAGCCTTTTCAATTGGCAGTCCTTGGAGGCCACAACCCAAATGACACGATCAAATACGGCATGGTTACGATGATAGTGTTGCTGGATCCTCTGCAACATGGTGGTCTTACCGACACCGCCCATTCCGTAGATGCCTATGATGTTGCCTTCTCCACCATCGATGTAGCTCACAATGCCCTCCACATCCGACTCGATCCCAACAGGCGGTCGGTGCGAGATGGAAAGCATCACGGCGGGTACCGAAGGCCCAACTGTGGTAACCGGATCCAGTTTAACCGGATCCAGTTTATCAGCTCGGTCCATCAATTCTTTAACCTCGCCGAGCTTCTTGGCCACTCTTAGGATGATGGAGCAGCAGTTTGATGGCTCTCTCATAGGAACCTGATCTCCTGCTTGCTGTGTTTGACTCGTGCCACCAGTTTGAGTTTGATTGAAGCAACAGCAACTGAAGCAACCTGACGATCGAAACAAATTAAAGACTTTTTTTTCTTTTCTTTCTATTCTGTCTTATAAGATAAAAACAGTAGTAGTAGCTTGTATGGATTAAAACATGCGCAAAGACTTGCAATTGAAATGGAGTGAAAAGACAATTAAAAAGGTATATACACTCACTGGTGCTTTGGAAATCCTGCTCGATAGCAGCCACTTGGCCCTCCAACGTCTCCACGTCCCGTAGCCACCGGCTCACTCGGTTGGTCGGAATTCTCCCCTCGAGCTCCGCCAGGTCGATCCGGTTCTTGATGTCGTCCCTTTTGTCTCTCAAATTGTTCATTTCCTTTTTCAACTTCTCGATGCCAGATTTTGGCCTGCCCAGCCGCAGCGTCGCCTTGAGCCCGCTCAGGCAACTGTTGACGTCGACGTTGAGATTTAGTTTGATGAACGCCATGGACGATCGAGGAGAAGCTCTACCTTGTTGACTAGCAATATAGGTAAGAGTTAAGCAGAGTTGGGCAATGTGACCTGCACGACTAATGTCGGGGGAGAGAGAAAGACTCAGAATAAATTAAGTCCATTATGTTTGCTTGTGTGAGCGAAGATGAAAAGACCTCCCAACTGCTACTTTAACAATGTTGGGTTCGGTTTGACTGAAATACTAACATGTTTGTAGAAAATAATAAGATGGCTACGTTTATATTTTTACCCAAGAGTTTGTTTATTTGTTTGTAAAATTTTTTTTAAAAATAATTTATAGGAATTTTTCTATAAAGAAAAGTAATTTTTATGTTAGATTAATCATTCATGGAGGAAAAAAAACTCTCCAGATCTAATGCAACCTCAACTCCTGTGGCAAAGGTGAAATGTCCACTCTCAACGTCTTCAACTGTTCCAAAATCAATACGAGGAAATAAATCAGTCTAACTTAGAAGATAAATAGATAGGGGTAAGTTATATATGATGCCAAAATTTATACTTTGTTAATCCGAGATTCGATCCAAGTCCTCCTCTCGTAAAAAAATAACTATCCATTTATTATTTCAGCTATATATGTGGACCGTGCATGGGTGGCTCCATGTCCTCTAGTTGGATGAATGAAACAAGTTGTCATCCGACCTCAATGGACCAGGCCATTCTTGTTTAATCAATTGTGCTAGTTCAACAAATGGACAAGTTCAGCCATATCGCTACAAAATCATTAACATGGTAGCACTCACTTGTTTCACTACTACCAAGGCAATTATTTTGTCTAACTAATTTGTTTAATTTTATAGCAAGTAGGGGAGAAATGGGATAAGATTAAATTATAATTTAATTTAAAGGGTTAAGTAGATATTTAATTTCGTCAGAATGTTCATATTAAATCTCAAGTTGATCCTCCAAATATCTCAATCATATGCATTAGGGTCACTAACTCTTCATGATAATTAATTTCTCAGTCCACAAATTCTCCGCAAATTGCAGAGATGCATGCGGTCAAGGAAGACAATGGTGACATCAAACAAAATTATACAACTATAAAACTACTTCAAGCGAAGAGGACAATTTTATTAGAGGAAATTACGATACTAGTTCATAATGAAGTTAAGATGACAGATCGATGATCAAATTTTAAAACATTAAATTAAAGAGGGATATATCCATTTAACTAGCTAGGAGTCATCGATCAAATTTAGATACATGTGGAACCAGCCAAAGAATCCAACAATTCAAACAACGAACCATCCATGATCGAGACAGACAGTGAACTCCCTGCAGCCTCCGTGCCCAAAAGGTTGATGCTTCTTTTCAAAATTGGTCGTAAATCCAAGCCGAGCTAAGAGAGACGATTTTTGTGTCTTTGAAATTGTCGACAAACAATCATAGAATTATGTTAAGAACAACAAATATTTCAGCAAATTTCAAATAATTACCCTTTAACTAATATTAAAATTGTTTGCATAGACATGCATCTTAAACTAGGTAATTTTGCCTACTGCTTAAAATACTATTTCTTCCCCCCAAATTGTTCATGTATTTCACATAAACAGACTAGATAATAAATGATTTCGTATAAAAATATATATATATTTATTACAAATGAATATTACCGTCTAGGAATAAAATGAGGGGTGAGGGAATTCATATTGCTTTTGTCGTCCCACTCTAAATTGTGCCACCAAGTTTCATCACCTTCAATCTCTTTTAATTTGCTCTTTAGTATTTCAACCCCAAATGATCATTTTTGGATTTCTGGGCAATTTAACACATGTATATATTCTAAGTAGGGTAGATAGAGAGATCGATCTATGGGATGTCCAATTGATTAAAGGGTGACAGACTTATTATAATAGGTCAAGAGATCAATTTTCGATGGACGTATACCCTCAGAAAATAACTTCTCACATCTCTAATTAATTTGACGATCGATTATAAATTGATCTTATAATTTACCTCTTTCCACGTAGTTAAAATAAATTATGAAAGATATCAAACATGAACATAATTATTTTGTATTATTAAAATAAGTAAAATGGTGTGGTTGGTTTGCAATGCAATTGAGGTTGGACGGTGTTAAACAAAGTCAAGCTCTGGATGCTAGACCTAGAGTCAGAGTCCCCTACGTCACTTATGAGTTCCTTCTGGACAATTGTTTATCTCTAGGATACTAAGGCATGGTAATTGTAGAATCCATGAAATATCCTTCAACAGGAGGCATATCATAATATTTAGTTCTCATTCCTATGAAATGTCCAGTTAATTAGAGGGTGATAATTATATTATAATGAATAAGAGGTTAATTTCTAATGGAAAGATGATGAATAGATGTTCTTGGGAGAAAAAAAAAATCTCTCCTATTCTCTAGTAATTTGACGGCCCGATTATAAACTGACTCATAATTTATCTTCTTTTACATAACTTGAAACGAACTATGAGAAATATTAGATATGACTATAATAATATTTAGTTCTCGAAGATTGTAGAGCCCCCATCCAATAATTGTAGGTTATAAACAGATAGTTTCTTTAAACTTCTGAAACTTGATTTGTGACTCACACCCGAAGTCAACATTAATATGTCTACTTCTACATTGTGCATAGCTAGAGACTCAAGGTGGTCACTAATGTGGTAGCTCCATTGTTGTGTGCGTAGATCGAGGTCTTGAAGTTCTGAAGTATCATCGTCAGTGAGGTCTGAAAGTTCTGAAGTATCGTCTCCATGTATAGTGATGTCTCCATCTATAGTGATATCTAAAAGTTCTGAAGTATCATCTCCATAGGGAGACATTTGGTAACATTTTCAGTAGGTCAATGTTAGTCGTTGTCGATGTCAATTGCCACACTTGATTGGTGGCGTCCTTTTACCTCTTATGGAGTCGTCCCCTCGCACTCCACTTCTTCGATCTGGTTCTTGATGTCATCCCTTTTACCTCTCAATCTTGCCATTTCCTTTTCCAATTTCTCGATGCCAGATTTTGGCCTACCTAGTCGCACCCACTTAGGCAATTGTTGACATCTACGTTGAGATTTATTATTGTGAACGCCATGGACAAAGAGAAGCTTGCAGCAGCTAGCGACTGTTGAAAAACAATAGATAGATGAAAGAAATAACATAAAACTTTTTGATCATATTATTACTAAAGCAAATAGGTTTATTTATATAAGTTATCTAAAACAATAATGGAAAGATTAAATAAGGCATACACTCATAATAATTATAAACATAGTAATATAATAAACTTGGAAATATTATTTTTTTCTATTTGATTCATATCGATCTTGATTGTGATATCAAATATGATAAATCTCAATTGATTGAAATCAATTAAAGATTATTTCCATTAGTCATTACCCTCTGACAAACTCAATGGGAGTACCTGAACATTGAATTTGAGTGCTAACTTGATGAAACGTTGTCTAGATAATGACTTGGTAAATATATCAGTAATTTGATCTTCCGTAGAGATGTAAGAAACTGAAAGTTGTCGAGTCATCACACGCTCGCGAACAAAATGAAAATCAATCTCTACATGCTTGGTACGAGCATGAAAAATAGGATTTGCCGCAAGATAAGTTGCTCCAATATTATCACACCATATTTTAGGCGTAGCAGTTGGAAAAAAGTGTAATTCCGAAAGAAGAGATTGTAGCCAAATAATTTCTGATGTCGCGATTAGCGATAGCTTTATATTCAGCTTCGGTACTTGATCGAGAGACTGTAGGTTGCTTTTTTGAAAGCTAGGAAATAAGATTTCGCCCAAGAAATATAGCATATGCACTAGTAGAACATCTATCTTCAGGAGATCCAGCCCAATCTGTATCACTGTTGGCAATCAACTCTCGTGAAGACTAACGATATAAAAGAAGACTATGTAGAATAGTGTCTTTGAGATATCGAAGAATTCTCTTAACACTTTCCCAATGATGTTCAATAGGAGCATGCATAAACAGACAAGCACGATTCACAGCGAAAATAATATCGAGTCGTGTAATTGTGACATATTGTATGATACCAACAATATTGCGGTAAATCTAGGGGGTCAGACATTGAAGAGGAGGATGAAGGTGCAGTGAAACCACCATCAATGATTGGAGTAGAGATAGGACGTGCACAATCCATTTTAGCTCGTTGTAGGAGTCCAACAATATAGTTGCTCTGAGAGAGAAGACAACTTTCAGAATATGAGAGAAACTCTATGCCAAGGAAAAAACGAGCATTGCCAAGATCTCGAATAGGAAACTCTTGACGGAGAAGATGTAGTAAAGTAGCAATGTCGTTTTGATCACTACCAATTATTAATATATCATCCACATAAATCAGAACAAATATTGAAAATTTCTCATGATATTTGTAGAATAGGGAATAGTCTATTTTTTAGCCAGAAAATTCCTTAGAATGAAGCCATGTAGATAGACGATGAAACCATGCACGAGGTGTTTGTTGAAGACCATATATAGACTTCTAAAGTTGACACACATGTGTTGGAAGTTGCGGGTGGATGAATCCAGGGGGTTGCTCTATATTAACAGACTCTTCAAGGTGTCTATGAAGAAAAGCATCCATAAAGAAAAGCATTGGAAACATCCAATTTTTGTATTGGCCAATTAGAGCTAACAGCTATAGATAGTAGCAATCTGATAGTTGTAACTTTGATGACTGGACTAAAAGTATCATTGAAGTCAATACCTAGTTATTGATTAAAGCCTTTAGCAACAAGACGAGCTTTGTAACGTTCAATAGAACTATCTGCACGATACTTAATTCGGTAAACTCATTTAAAGCCCACAATATTCATAGATAGGGTACGAAGAACTAAGCTCCAGGTTACATTGCGAAGAAGAACATCAATTTCTGTAGTCATAGTAGCACGCCAATTTGGATCTCTGACTACCTGTGTAAAACTAGAAGGTTCAACACAAATTAAAGAAGCAATAAGAGCACGTGGAAGAGGATAACGAGTGGATACCAATTGACATCGTGCATAAATATCGCTTAGAGGAAGTATTCGCCGAGGAGTATCATCATCAGAGTTACTCAGAGATGAGTGGTCAGATAGATGAGAATCATAGCTAGAGAGTGGATCTCCACTAGCCACTGAGTCTCTAGGAATTTGTGGAGATAGAGAATGAGAATCAGAACTAGAGAGTGGATCACCACTAGCCGCTGAGTTTACAAGAATTTATGGAGATGGAGCAGGACCCAAGATATCATCCCCCTTGTTCTTTCAATATGTCCAGATGGAGCAATCTGTGGAGATTCTAGTATATTATTAGGTGATATTAGAAAGGTTCCTCGATTATCGGAAGGAGGATCCGACGTAACAATTGCAAACAGAAAAAGAGATTCATCAAAAGTAACATGTCGAGAAATATATCTCTGTCCGATCGAAATATGGAAGCAACGGTACCCATGATACAAATTACTATAACCAAGGAAAACACATTGTTGAGAGCGAGAGTTTAACTTGTGTTTAGAGTAAAGTCGTAGCCAAGGATAACATGTGCAACCAAAGATACGGAAGAAGGAGTAATCTGGAGAATGATTATAAAGTATTTCCAAGGGACACTTGTTTTGAAGTAGTGTAGTGGGTAAACGATTGATAAGGTAGACCACGGTTTGGACGACATCATCCCAAAATTTAAGTGGAACTGAGGCATGATTAAGAAGAGCTAAGGCAGTTTCAACCACATAACGATGTTTTCTTTCAGCGGATCCATTTTGTTCAGGAGTGTGGGGACCAGAGACTCGGTGGAGGATGTCAGAAGAAGTAAGATGACAATGAAGCGCTTGATACTCTCCTCCCCAATCAGAATGAAGGGAAAGTATTTTACGATCAATATATCACTCAACATGCTATTGAAAATGATAAAAAAATATCAGAGATAAGATTTTCTTTTCATAGGAAAAATCCAAGTGAACTTGCTAAAGTTATCAATAAAAATAACATAGTAAAGAAAACCTTGATTAGAAAGAATAGGAGCAGGACTCCATACATCAGAGTGAATAATTTCTAAAGGAAAACTACAGTTGCGAGTAGAAGAAATAAAAGGTAGTTTATGAGATTTCGCTTTCATACAAACTTCACATAAATGAGATGATGATGCAAAAGAAGTTGGTAAACCAAAATGATTAATAATATTCTGAACAAGACGTAGTGACGGATGACCAACACGTGCATGCCACGAGAACTTATCCATGCGTTCTCCAACAAAGGTTTTGAGAGAGGTGGGTTGAAGATGATAAAGACCAATTTTAGTGTCCCCTTAGAGTAGAATAGTTCCTATCGCGAGATCCTTCACAAAACAATGATTAGGATGAAATTCAAAAAATATCTTATTATCAAGAGCAAACTAATGAACGGAAAGTAAATTTTTAGTAATAGAAGGAACATGAAGAGTGTTGTGCATGCGAAAAGTACGACCATATGAATGAAAGGATGTGTTTTCAATGTGAGCAATTTGTAAACCTGAGCCATTGCCTATTTGTATCATGTCGGGTCCATGATAAGGTGATGCTTTTGTAAGAATATTATACTTTGGTGTAACATGATGAGTTGCTCCAGAATCCGGATGTCATCTTGGGGTTTCAGGAACTGATGACATTGCATTAGGAGGGATGGAAAGTGAAAATGCTCCAGAATTAGATAATTGAGTACTAGATTGCCAAGATGAGGGAGAGGGTCGACTTGATGATACAGGTCTTCCTCGAAAATTTGAATCATATTTTTTATAACAATTTTGAGCATAATGACCATAATTGAAGCAAATCTGACAGCGTCCTCGACCTCGACCTCTACCTCAACCTCGACCCCAACCTCTGAAACCTCCAAACTGATTTTGTTGACCATATTGGGGAGGAGACTGATTATGTTGTTCAGGTTGTGGAGCATTGCTAATCATATGTGCCGATAAAGATAGAGAATTTGACATCCTTGTCAAATATCCGGTCAACCTTGACTTACTTGATCTCTTCTCACATATTATCCAAATATCGAAACTCAAGCTCGAATCCACTCAAGCTTAGTCAAACTGGTCAACCTTGACCTGAGGACAATTGCATCAATAATCTCCCAATATTCATGTCATTATGAGGTTTCTAGGTTCATAAGTTGTTTTTTGCTGAAACCAGTTGAAACATGCTGATGGACCTAGAGACTTCGGAATGATATGAAATCAATTTCTATTTGTTTATTTTGTTCTTCTAATTGTACAAATGCTCTCAAACATCAATTTGACTTAATATATTAAGAGCGATGATTTTTTTAATATGAATTAGATTTTTCAGACACATTCATGTTGAAAAAAAATCATTTTTCTCAATATATTGGGTTAAATTGATATTTGATAGCATGGATATAATCATAATAACTAGACAAACTCATAGGACTTGGGTTTATATTATTTTAAGCTATCTAAGTCCATCAATAGATTTTGCTGAAACTCTTTAGGTTCATTCGACCAAAATTGGTTGATAGACCTAGAGTGCTCGAAATGACGTAAAACTATGTCCTGTGAACTCGTTTAGTCCTTATAATTATATTCATAATCTCAAATATCAATTTGCCCCAATATATTTAGAGTAATAATTTTTTGAATGTGAATTAGTTTTTTAGACATATTTGTGTTAAAAAATCACTACTCTTAATATATTTAGTTAAATTGTTGTTTGATAGTATTTTTTTTACAATTAGAAGAACTAGACGAACACATAAGAACTGATTTTATCGGCTAAAATAAATTGATGGAGCTAGAGACCTCAGAAAGACATGAAACCAATTTCTATGTATTTGTCTAGTTCTTTTAATTGTAAAAAAACTATCAAATATCAATTTGGCACAATATATTGAGAACAGTGATATTTTAAACATTAATCGTTCAAAAAAATGATTGGACTAATAAAACTAGAAATAATAGTAGAGGTAAAAAATGAAAATGAATATGTAATTTGATCATTTATAAAATATCATATATGATCCTGTCCGAGAGTTAAGTCGACGGAAGCCGGGGAAGTGGCTCTCTCTGTTGCCTACGTGTGGTATTCGTGATGACGTGGACCTCCGGTGAAGCTGCAATAAAGCCGAGCCGGGAAGGGGTTCCCGGCGATGGCCCTCCGACGCTCAAGTCAGGCAACGAAGAGAAGAACAAACAGAGTAACGAAACTATGGCTACAGTAGATGAGTGATCATACCTCTGTTGAAGTTTGGGGGTCCTTATATAGGACCCCTGGGAGGCGTGTGCATGCTTCTCGAGGCGTGCACAATTTCCAAAGCGTACCCGAAAATAGATGTGTCAGAAAATCATGTCTGATGTCATGCCGCAACCGTCCGAGCATATCTCTGACGTGACCGTGGAAACTTCCACCGTACGATTCTCTGTCTGGTCCGGCCGTCGACTATGTTGTCTATCAGCGGCACATGTTTTGAGAAGGATATCTTCAGTTGTCCCCTTTGTCTCCTTTTGTGTCTTTTGTCTGTTACCGTGCTGGGCGAGTGAGCCGCTCGGCCATATACTAGGATGAATGTGACCTTCGCTGTTCTACGGTCCAGCCGAGTGAGCCGGACTCTCGGCATATCAGCCATCGTATGCCAACTCAGGAATGTCGGAAACCCTACCCGCAGGCGAGCTATTTCCGCGCCTATCGGGGCGCTACCCCGGCCGGTCGACCAGGCAACCTCCCCCGATCGTCCAGGTACTACGGTTGACCCTCTTGACTTTGACCTCCACATGTCGTTGACCCCTACCTGGGTGGGCCCCCTATCCTTACCACCGGATCACGTGTCTTCCCTTCAAGTCTAGTCGAAAGAGGCGATAAGTCCGACTGACTGGACTATGGGTTCAGTGACCCCGCAGCCGTTCTGCCGCGGACGTAAGGGATTCTATGCCCAGGCACTCATACTGGTAGCATGAAGTCGCTCGAGGACTTGCCTGCTAGAACTTAGACAAATTTTGCTCACCGGTGATTTGTTTGTCCGACCCAACGGTGGTCAATGCTGACGTCCTCAGGATCTCCTCAAGATTCGTGCAAATCCTTGCCATTAAGGCCGAGCACGCGACCACTGCAACGTAATGATGCTCATTAAATACGCTTCTATGAGCGGACGACGCGTGGCGGCGCCGCCTTAACCGCACGATCAACCCGTACGATTGATGTGACCTCAGGCTTTTTCAAATTTTGACGGTGAGATCTGATCCTTGAACTGGGCGACCTGGATCCAACGGCTTGGAAGGATCGAGCCCAACCTGTATAAAACCTTCTTCCTCCTCCTCCACCGCATTCTGCTACTCGTGTTTTCGAAGCCTCTCGTCTGCGTTCAGTGCTCCGGCGAGTCGCTCCTCTGCGTTCTGGTCATTCGTCTCCTCCTCCGATCCTCCTTTTCTGTAAGGACTCTTTGCCAATCTATTTTTCGCTTTCTCGCGCTTTTCCCTGCCTTCCAGTGGTGCTCACGTTCCTTTGACACTGTTCCGATCACCGTCTCCGTCGCCCCTTCTGTTTTTCTTCGGATTTTGCTCTTCTGTTCAAGCAATGGCCAGTTCTTCTCAACCTTCTGAACTTGCTCCTGGCCCGTGGTATACGACCATGGAGTCACGGTTCACCGCGCGCGACGCGGAGATCTTGGTAAATGCCTTCGACCTTCCTTCCGATTTTGAACTTATTTTGGCTTCGCCCTCCGACCGGCCACACCAACCGTCGTGCGACGCGATTTGTTTTTTCGGCGATCAGTTTGTAGCCGGGCTGAGATTTCCTCTCCACCCGTTCAATGTCGAACTCTGTAATTTCTTTTGCATTCCACTCACCCAGCTAGTACCTAACTCCTTTCACCTTTTATGCGGAGTTGTGGTGCTATTCAAGATCCACAACATTCCCCTCCGTCCGGAGGTTTTTTACTATTTCTATTATCCCAAGCAATCCGAGCTGGGCACTTATCTGTTCTAGTCTCGGATCGGCTTAGTCTTTTTTGATAAGATGCCCTCCTCCAATAAACATTAGAAGGAGTATTTCTTTTTCTTACGTCTCCCCGGGTGGCTTCCTTTCCGAACGCAGTGGCAGGTCGGGCCCCCTACTTTTCCAAAGCTGAAGTGGTACAGGACTCGACCGGACTATCTTTAAGCGGCGAATATGCTGGCCGGTCTGAAGCTCGATATCAACAAACTGCTACCGGAGGGTGTCATGTACATGTTTGGTCTGAGCCCGAGCCGAACCAAACTTTCGAGCAGCTTTGGTAAGGAATTTACTTGTGTCTTTGCTTTGTGTCTAACTGATTTTCTTCCTCTTCTTTCGCAGCTAACATTGTGATGGAGTCCGTGCTGTTCGGCATCCTGAAGAAGAAGGCCGAAGCGATCGAAGCTGCAGCGGCCAAAGAAATGGAATGATTGGACATCGCTCCGGCCGGCTCTCACGAGGCTGAGAGTGAGGCGGGCGTTGGGCAGTCGGCCGCTCAGACTTCCCCCATGGAGTTAATGGGCGGAGCAACCTCCAGCAAGGAGCCTGTCTCTCAGGAGGAGGACTCCGAGCAGGAGGACGATCTCCCCCTTGATCGGAAGAGACACAGGACGGAGACGCCTCTGCGTTCGGCCACTTCCGCAATACAAGCGCCCGAGCGGACGGGGGCTCTTTCTCCCAGAGGTAAAGCTCCATCAGTTGAGGCCCTCTCATATGACCGGACGCCTTCTCAACTGGACTTGCCGACAGCTCCTATAGAGGCGTTGTCGGTGAGATCTCTGCCTCCCGTGCCTCGATGGATTAGCCATTCGGGCATCCTTTCCGCACCGTCCGACCAGCCGTCTGGTCCCTCAGTGTCCGCTCATACGACGCCAGGCGGACGTCGCACCATAAAGGTCGTCCTGCACCTTCCAACTTAGGACTATATGGCCGAATCCGCTCGGCCGACGGCTCCTAAACACGTCATCACCATCCGCGGGCCACTAGCCAAGGTATGGGAAGACGCGCGCGCTCGTGTCACTACGATGCCTACCGGTCAGCTGGCCGACAGCCACATGCAGCACGCCACCGGGGTGAGTTTCCTGAAACTTACTTGCATGGCTTTTCCGTTCGGCGCTTAACCGCTCCTTGTTTGTCAGAACTGGGTAGAAAGCGTGGTCGTCGCCAATCGCCTGGCGATGTTAGAGGAAGAGCCGAAGAAGCTCAAAATTTCTGGTGGGCCCTCCTCCTCTCAAGCACCCTCATATGCCGAGCTACAGAAGGAGCTGGCGAAGACTAAAGAGCTGCTCGGGGCCGAGTGAAAGAAATCTGCCGATCAGGCGTACATGTTGGGCCAGCTCGAGAAGCAGGTCAAAACCTATAACCAAAAGATAGAACTGGCGACCAACCGGAAGAATCGCGTTATCACCGATCTAGACGCGAAGAATGTTGAGGCTCGGGCCTTGGCGCAGCGGGTGCAGGAATTGGCCGACCTGCTGGACGGCGAGAAAAAGGGCTGCTCGATGGAGGTGGTGGCTCTCAAAAACGAAATGAAGGCCCTCCAAGAGGCCCTCGAGGCCTCACGCGCTGCCCTAAAGGAATACCAAGAGGCCGAGCCGAGCCGCTTCGCAATAATGAGGCAGAGCTACATCCGCTTGGATGAGTTCGTTCAGAAGGCCTGTAATCGGCTCGTCATCGCTTTCGAACTGGCCATCACTGCCACGGCGGATCATCTGAAGGCCAAGGGTCACCTTCCGGAGTCTTTCATCATTCCCATCCGAGAGCATGCAACGCTTCTCTCAGCCATCCGAAACATGTTTTTAACTACCTTGAGTAAAATGTCTTCTGTAGTTCTGCCGTTTGGATGGGAAACCTTATTTTGAATGGAACTTTGCATTTTGCTTTGTTAGCTAGCTTTCCTTAGTTGGCGTAAATAATCGTGTGGCCCGAGTGGGTACCGTGCCAGAAGGCCACCGTTTTTCGCCTATCGTTGGGATTTAGGGATGTCGCACGCCCATCCGTAGAAGCCAGGCCCTAGCATAGCCAAGAGACGATCTCCAAGCTAGGGGCTTATAGTCCGACTCTAGAGTTTAACGTCGCAGCTCGAAAGTCTTCCGACCGGGGGATTTATAGTTGCCGGTTCGACTCTAGAGTTTAACGTCGCCGCTCGATAGTCTTCCACCCGGGAGGTTTATAGTCGCCGGTTCGACTCTAGAGTTTAACGTCGCCGCTCGACGGCCTTCCGAACGGGATATTTATGGTCGCTGCTTTGACCCTAGAGTTTAACGTCGCTGCTCGACGGTCTTCCGAGCGGGATATTTATGATCGCCGCTTCGACCCTAGAGTTTAACGTCGCCGCTCAACGGTCTTCAGGTCAGGGGGTTTATAGTCGTCGGTCCGACTCTAAAGTTTAACGTCGCCGCTCGACGGTCTTCCGGGCGGGGGATTTATAGTCGCCGGTTCGACTCTAGAGTTTAACGTCGCCACTCGACGGTCTTCCGAGCGGGATATTTATGGTCGCCGCTTCGACCCTAGAGTTTAACGTCGCTGCTCGACGGTTTTCCGAGCGGGATATTTATGATCACCGCTTCGACCCTAGAGTTTAACGTCGCCGCTCGACGGTCTTTAGGCCAGGGGGTTTATAGTCGCCGGTCCGACTCTAGAGTTTAACGTCGCCGCTCGACGGTCTTCCGGGCGGGGGGTTTATAGTCGCCGGTTCGACTCTAGAGTTTAACGTCGCCGCTCGACGGTCTTTCGGCCGGGGAGTTTATAGTCGCCGGTTCGACTCTAGAGTTTAACGTCGCCGCTCGACGGTCTTCCGAGCGGGATATTTATGGTCGCCGCTTTGACCCTAGAGTTTAACGTCGCCGCTTGACGGTCTTCCGAGCGGGATATTTATGGTCGCCGCTTCGACCCTAGAGTTTAACGTCGGCGCTTGACGGTCTTCCGGCCGGGGGGTTTATAGTCGCCGGTTCGACTCTAGAGTTTAACGTTGCCGCTGACGGTCTTCCGAGCGAGATATTTATGGTCGTCGTTTCGACCCTAGAGTTTAACGTCACCGCTCGACGGTCTTCCGAGCGGGATATTTATGGTCGCCGCTTCGACCCTAGAGTTTAGCGTCGCCACTCGATGGTCTTCCGAGCGGGATATTTATGGTCGCCGCTGTGACCCTAGAATTTAACGTCGCCGCTCGACGGTCTTCAGGCGGGGGGTTTATAGTCGCCGGTCCGACTCTAGCTCGGCCATAATTTTTCAAAACCTTTTTTATTTCACTTCCTGCGGTCGAAGGAAATAAAAGAGGATAACAAGTATATCAGATATTACATTGGCGCACCTTTCATCCAGCTCGGTATGGCTGGAGGTGGCTTGCATTCCACGGTCGCTCTAGCTTCCACCTGTCTTCGTCCTCGAGGTAATAGGCTCCCGACCGGAGCTTTTCTACAATCTTGAAGGGCCCGACCCAAGGAGCTCCCAGCTTAGTGACATCACCAACCGACTTGACTTTCTTCCAGACGAGGTCGCCGACCTGAAATGATCTAGGAATTACCCGCCTGTTGAAGTTTTGCTTCATTCTTTGTCAGTACGCCATTAACCGGACAACGGCCTTGGCTCGCGTCTCATCCACCAGGTCCAGCTCCAAGAGCCTCCGCTTGGCATTGTTCTCGTCGTAGTGTTCGATCCGATCGGATTCTATCCCGACCTCCACTGGGACGATGGCCTCTCCACCATACACCAAGTGGAATGAGGTCATACTCGTTCCTTCTTTGGTCGTTGTTCGAAGCGCCCACAATACACGGGGCACCTCGTCTACCCAACTCCCGCCGTCGTGGTCGAGCTGAGCTCGAAGAACTCGCAGGATCTCCCGATTGGCGACTTCAGCTTGCCCATTGCTTTGGGGATACGCGACGGAGGTGAAAGCCTGTTGGATGTCATACTCCTCGCACCACTCCTTGAGTTGTTGACCCAAGAACTGCCTTCCGTTGTCTGAGATGAGTCGCTGCGGGATGCCGAACCGACAAATGATGTGCTTCCAGATGAATTTTTTTGACCATCTGCTCGGTTATTTTGGCCATTGGTTCGACCTTGATCCACTTAGAGAAATAGTCGACCGCTACTAGTAAGAACTTCCGCTGTCCGATCACCATTGGAAATGGTCCCACAATGTCCATGCCCCATTGATCGAACGAGCAAGACACTGTGGATGTCTTTAATTCCTCTGCGGGACGATGTGAGAAATTGTGGTACTTTTGGCAGGATAAGCACGTGGCGACTGTGTCCTCCTGTAAAGTTGGCCAAAAGTAGCCGGCCAAAAGAATCTTTCTCGCCAACGAGCGGCCGCCCAGATGCCCGCCGCATGAGCCTTGGTGTACCTCTTGCAGAATATAGTCCACATCCTCCGGGCCAACACATTTAAGCAGAGGCCTGAAGAACGCTTTTTTGTAGAACTGGTCGCCAATGAGGACGAACCGACCAGCTCTCCTTCTGAGCAGATGCGCTTCCAACCGATCGGGAGGCGTTGCTCCTGACTTCAGAAATTCTGTTATAGCCGTCCGCCAGTCATTTGGAAATGTGAGCCCCTCCATCCGGTCGATGTGGGCGACCAGAGATACCTGCTCGATTGGCTGCTGGATGACGATCGGTGATATCGAGCTGGCTAGCTTAGCCAACTCATCCGCAACATGATTCTCCACTCGGGGGATCTTCTGGATGAGCACCTCTTGAAAACTGGCCTTCAGCTTTTCGAAGACCTCCGGATAGAGTTTGAGCTTGACGCTGCTTATCTCGAAAGCTTCCGAAAGTTGCTGAGCAGCCAACTGCAAATCGGAATGAATCAAGACCTTGTTGGCTCTCACATGCCGAGCGGCTTGCAGGCTTGCTATCAACGCCTCATACTCTGCTTCATTATTGGTCGCTCGATAGTCCAGTCGTACAGACAAATGCATTCGTTCACCGTGGAGAGAGATCAACAGCACTCTGATCCCGCTTCCTTGCCGAGTGGATGATCCATCCACGTACACCTGCCAGGTGGCTTCGGGCTCGGGCTCTTGTACCTTCGTGACAAAATCTACTAACGACTATGCCTTGATGGTCGTCCGGGGCTAATACCGTATGTCGAACTCGTTAAGTTCTGTGGTCCATTTGATTAGCCGACCGGACGCCTCTGGATTGAGAAGGACCCTCCCTAGGGGGTTGTTTGTCATCACAACAATCAGGCGCGCCAGAAAATAAGGGCGGAGCCTCCGAGCGGCAAGTACCAGCGCAAAGGCTAACTTCTCGAGACCAGTGTAGCGGGACTCAGCATCCTTTAGTATATGGCTCAAGAAATACACAGGCTGTTCTTCACCGTCCGGCCTCACAAGAGTCGACCCGACAGCATATTCAGTCGAGGACAAGAAAACTCTAAGGGCTTCCCCGGTGACCGACTTGGCTAACATAGGTAAAGAGTTGAGGTATACTTTGAGCTCCTCGAAGGCTTTGTCGCACTCTGCGTCCCATTGGAACTTAGTGGCTCGGCGCAGAATCTTGAAAAAGGGCAAGCTCCGATCGGCGGTCTTCGAGATGAATCTGGACAGCGCGGTTATTCGTCCCGTAAGGCGTTGAGCCTCCTTCAGATTCCTGGGAGGCGACATGTCTTGCAGCGCTTTCACTTTACAGGGATTCGTCTCTATGCCCCGCTCGGTCACGATATACTCCAGGAAACGCCCACTTTTTGCTTAACAGACATTTCTGGGGATTTAGCTTGACCCCGTATGTCCTTAGCGTCTCGAAGGTTTCCTCTATATTTGCACAAAGGTTGACCGCTCGGATTGATTTAATGAGTATGTCATCAACGTATACCTTCAGGTTTCGCCCGATCTGCTTCCGGAACACTTTGTTCATGAGCCGCTGGTATGTAGGACCTACGTTCTTCAGTCCGAATGACATCACGTTGTAGCAGTAAGTGCCGTCCGCAGTTATGAAGCTTACTTTCTCCTGATCATCACGGGCGAGCGACACTTGATGGTACCCCTGATATGCGTCCAACATGCATATCAACTAGCACCCAGCTGTCGAATCCACCATTTGATCAATCCGGGGCAGAGGGTAAAAATCCTTCGGGCATGCCTTGTTCAGATCTCGGAAGTCGATGCAGACTCTCCACTTGTTACCCGGCTTGGAGACCAGCACCACATTCG
This sequence comes from Zingiber officinale, assembly GCF_018446385.1. NCBI lineage: Eukaryota > Viridiplantae > Streptophyta > Magnoliopsida > Zingiberales > Zingiberaceae > Zingiber > Zingiber officinale. The sequence goes on from NC_055988.1 coordinate 174,976,846, forward strand.
TGAGCCAACTCGGGAATTGCACTTCCCGTATATGGTCGACTTCCAAAAGCTTTTCGACTTCCGCTCGGATGATGACATTCTGCTCATCGCCAAAGTCCCTCTTCCTTTGCTTTACGGGTCGAGCGTCCGGTCGGACATGAAGCTCGTGCTGTGTGACGCTTGGCGAGATGCCTGGTGGCTCGTGTGTTGACCACACGAAGATGTCATTGTTGCGCTGTAGGCATCTGATCAGCTCCTCCTTCGGGCCGGCTTCCAGGTCGGATGCAACGAAGGTGGTGGCCTCCGGTCGGCTATCCTGGATCTGCACTTCTTCTTTTTCTTCATAAACTAAAGTGGGAGGCTTTTCAGTTATAGCATTTACCTCGATCCGGGGAGCCTTCCGAGCGGACCTTGACTCGGCTCGGACCATTTCCACATAACAGCGCCGCGCTGCCAACTGATCGCTTCTGACCTCTCCCACTTGGTCCTCGACAGGGAACTTGATCTTCTGATAGAATGTTGAGACAACAGCCCGGAATTCATTGAGGGCTGGTCAGCACAAAATGACGTTGTACACCGAGGGCACGTCCACTACGATGACGTTAGTGGTTCGCGTCTTTCTGAGCGGCTCTTCACCGAGCAAGATGGCCAATTTCATCTGGTCGACCGGTTGAACCTCATTACCAGTGAATCCGAACAGGGGCATTGTCAAAGGCAGTAGCTCAACCCTGTCGATCTGAAGTTGGTCGAACGTCCTCTTGAAGATGATGTTGACCGAGCTCCCTGTGTCAACAAAGATGCGATTAATAGTGTAGTTTGCTATTACCGCTCGGATGATAAGGGCGTCGTCGTGAGACATTTCAACTCCCTCGAGGTCGCCAGGGCCGAAGCTGATCTCCGGCCCGTTCGCCTTCTCCCGGCTGCACCCTACGGCATGGATCTCCAACCGTCGGGCGTACGACTTGCGGGCTCGATTGGAGTTTCTGCTGGTTGGCCCCCCAGCGATGATGTTGATTTTCCCCCGAGCGGTGTTGCTTCTATTTTCTTCCTCCCGAGCAGACGATCTGGCTCGCTCCTGTGAGGCTCGTGGATTAACCTTCTGCTGCTAATGATGATGTCGCTCGGGTGACTCCCTAGCCACAGGTCGTCCGGTATTCTGGTGTCGCCATCGCCGGTCGGGTGAAGGGGAGCGGCGGCGATAGCTTCTAGGTGCGGGGTGAGCGATCGGGGGAAGGCTCCGACAGTCACGGGTGTTGTGAGTGGCTGACTGGTGGAGTGAGCAAAACATAGGGGTTCATACCTTCCCTTTGTGCTTGGGTCGATCGGCTGCCACGTGTTGAACGACGTGCGACCTTGCTTCCTGATGAGGGCGCGCTACCTCCGCGCGGGGCCCTCTCGGTGGCGGATTGCTAGTTGGTGGTCTCCGCTCAGCCTGCCCTAAAGGCTCGGATGGAACTTCTTTTCTTCTGGCCGCCTGTGCTTCCTCCACATTGATGTACTTGTTGGCCTTCTTCAGCATGTGGTCATAGTCGCGGGGCGGCTTTTGGATGAGCGAGCAGAAGAAATCTCCGTCGACTAGGCCCTGAGTGAAGGCATGCATCATCGTCTCGGATGAGACCGCGGGGATATCCATAGCCGCCTAGTTGAAACGTTGGATGTAGGCTCGGAGGCTTTCTCTCGACCCCTGCTTCATGGAGACTAAGCTGACGCTGGTTTTCTGATAACGTCTGCTTCTTGCAAAGTGATGGAGGAACACCGTCCGGAAGTCCTTGAAGCTCCAAATCGATCCGTCCGGCAATCTCCGGAACCAGCGTTGTGCGAAGCCGGACAGGGTGGTGAGGAAGACCCTGCATTTGACTCCGTCGGTGTATTGATGTAGAGTGGCGGAATTGTCGAATTTACCGAGGTGGTCGTCCGGGTCGGTCGTACCATTGTACTCTCCAATTGCTAGTGGTGCGTAATGCTTCGGGAGCGGGTCTTGTAGGATCGCCTCGAAGAACTAGCGATTGATTCGCTCGGGGGACGACTCAGACCGAGATGCTTCTCCTTCCCGATGTCCCGCATGGGCGCTTCATCGGATGACCCCTGGTTGGCTTGGGCCAGTTTGGACGAAGTTTGGAACAGTGCCTGATGGAACAGAATAGGGACGGGCGATGCGTCCCCCGGGGTGCCGGTCTGCCCCTTATTTTGTGCCCCTGTGGAGTATTGCTCCGGTCGATCTTCTTGTATCGCTCGGCCACCTGATGCTGAGGTTGCCTGCTGCGCCATCCGCTCGGCTAATGCCTTCTGCTGCTGCTGCTCTACCATTTTTGCTGCTCTCGCCTCGATAAGAGCATCGAGCTCCTCCTGGGAAAGCGTCACAGTGTGCGGTCGTCTGGCTCCTTCCATCTTCTCCGCTCGGATTCAGGTGCGTTCCCACAGACGACGTCAATTTGATCCTGTCCGAGAGCTAAGTCGACGGAAGCCGGGGAAGTGGCGCTCTCTGTTGCCTCCATGTGGTATTCGTGATGACGTGGGCTCCGGTGAACCTGCAATAAAGCCGAGCCGGGAAGGGGTTCCCGGCAATGGCCCTCCAACGCTCAAGTCAGGCAACGAGGAGAAGCAGAAACAGAGTAACGAAACTGTGGCTACAGTAGATGAGTGATCATACCTCTGTTGAAGTTTGGGGGTCCTTATATAGGACCCCTGGGAGGCGCGTGCACGTTTCTCGAGGCATGCACGATTCCCAAAGTGTATCCCAAAATAGATGAGTCAGAAAAGCATGACTGACGCCATGCCGCAATCGTCCGAGCATATCTCTAACGTGACAGTAGAAACTTCCACCGTACGATTTTCTGTCTGGTCCGGTCGCCGACCATACTGTCTGTCCGCGGCACATGTCTCGAGAAGGATATCTTCAATTGTCCCCTTTGTCTGCTTCTGTGCCTTTTGTTTGTTATCGTGCCGGGGCGGGTGAGTCGCTCGACCATATACTCGGACGAATGTGACCTTCGCTGTTCTATGGTCCAGCCGAGCGAGCCGGACGCTCGGCATATCAGCCATCGTATGCCAACTCAGGAACGTCGGAAACCCTACCCGCAGGCGAGCTATTTCCGCGCCTATCGAGGCGCTACCCCAGCCGGTCGACCAGGCGACCTCCCCCGATCGGCCAGGTACTATGGTTGACCCTCTTGACTTTGACCTCCGCGTGTCATTGACCCCTACCTGGGTGGACCCTCCTATTCTTATCATCGGATCAATATACACTTTGATAATTTCAAAATCTTACGTGGTTTGGTAAAAAACTGAAAAAAAAAACGATAATTTATTAGAGCAATGAAATTAGGTAGCTTGAAAACACCAAAACACCAAAGTTGGCTGATCATCCATTTACTGAAAAACTATCAAATTTATTTAAATATTCAATCCCAAGCTGCATGCAACAAAGTGAAGAAGAGAGAACAGATGATCAGATTCTGAAATACTCAAGTAATATATAGATGGCCAATTAATTAATTAATTAATTAAGAGCCACGTAGACTCCGATCTCCTTTAGATACTTGTCGTACTGGCCAAAGAATCCAACAATCCGACCGTCCGTGACCGGAACAGTGAACTCGTTGCCGCCTCCTTCCCCAAAAGGCCCATGCGTATTTCCGAAGTTGGTCTTAAATTTGAGCTGAGAGATACAACTTTCGCCGTTAAAAGCGCCGACGAACCCAACCATCGAGTTGATATATTCGCCAGGAAGTAGTTCGACCTGCAAGATCGATCGATCGATATAACGATGTTTACTATCCATGAATATATAATGTTCGCGACTTCACGTACCGTGTGATATCTGCCACCACCGCCACCTAGTCGACGTGTTTCAACATTTTTCCCATCGACAATGTAGGATATCTCCAAATTATCGACGACTACTCCGGTGTGGAGTCTGACCTTTGTGATTTGGGACGCAGATCGACCAATGTCAAAGTTGCAGTCTCCGGCGACTCCCCATGGCCCAACCTTGATGTTATTTTGAAAACCTAAAACATATGTATATCAGAATTTAATAACTTGTCATTAATTACTGTAAAAACAAGAGGATAGTCACTGATGCGTGTGAAATCCTCAAAGATAGCAGCCACTTGGCCTTCCAATGACTCCAGGTCACGCTGCCACTGCTTGGCTTCCTCACTTGCAAGTCTTCCCTCGCGCTTGGCTTCTTCGATCTTACTTTTGATATCATGTCGTTTAGCTTTCAGCTTTTCTATTTCTTTCTTCAACTTCTTGATTCCGATTTTGGGCTTCCCGCCGGATTTCGATAACCAGTTGAAGCACTTGTTGACGTCCACGTTGAAATTTAAGTTGGTGCAAGCCATGGCTAGCTAGATAGCTGCAGCAGGCCGATCGAGGCTTTGGTAGCGATGGAGGAGGATTCACAAGGCTGAGAAGCGGATCGTTAACTAGATCTCATGAGCTAGCCAGAGAGAGAGAGAAAGATAAAACTAAGACAAGGGAGAAGAAGAGGCCATCGTTGGTTGAAGCAGTCGTAAGCGCATCTCTAATAATTATAATTCTAAATAAGATTTTTTAAATACTTTTAATATGTCACATCGATAATATAAAATTTTATTAAAACATCTGCTTTGATCTTTAAATAATTTTTTTTTATCCAATTCATAACATATGCTTAGATAAATCTATACATATTATATTAATTTTAAAATAAAAGAACAGATTTAAAATTTTACTATTACTCTTAAATTATAAATTTTAAACCTCATTTCGATAATAGTTCCAACTTTTTTATTTAATTTTATCAAACAAATTTTACACTGAAGATACCCTTCATTCAATAAGATATTAATTGTTAATACATCCCACTTGAATCAATAGAAAACTTCAATCCAGTTATTTTTTTTTTAATATTACATCTCTTCCTAGTATTTTTAATATTCTCAAGGGCAAGCAATCTCTTGCAACCAAATAATATATATATATATATATATATATAATTTCTTCTCTTCAGTTTTTCTTTTATTTCTATTTCTGTTTTTCTTCCTCCTCTTTCTCTTTTATTTTTATTTCTTATACAATCGAAAGAAATACAGATGCAAAAATACTATTAAATTAAGAAATAAAAAAATTAAACAGAAGTCCATCTAGACTCCCCGATTTACTTTGAGATGCCTGGATGAGCTTGGGATGTCCAAATACGCCTAGACGGGATTCAAGGTGCTCGGATGGACTTTCGAACGTCTAAATTTATACTCCGTGATCCATGAATGTATAGGGTATCAAATTACTTTTTGCTTGAATCCAGGTATATATATATACCTGGATTCAAGCATATTGTATTTTTTTAGGAGTATATAATATATATTTAGGGTTTAAAATTTTAAGATTTAAGAGTTGGATTATAATAAATTTGATTCAATAAGGTTTTTCCTCTAGGGTTAAGGTTTTCCTCTTAGTTTATAATGTTCAAGTCAAGATTAATAATTTTAGATACTCACGGGGTATATTATATGAATTTAAAGTTTAAGATTTTAGAATTTAGGAGTTGAATTATAATGTATTTAAGCTAATAAGATTTTCTTCTAAGGTTAACTTCTTTATTGGGTTATAGAAAATAAAAAATTCATATGCTTCATATGAATATAGTATTTCTTTGGAAATATATTTATTAAAGTCTATATATATATATATATATATATATATATATATATATATATATATATATATATATATATATATAAATTTATAAACAATTATTTATAGATATATATATATATATATATATATATATATATATAGTTCAAGCTCAATTCGATTAATTTTTAAGTTAAATTTTTTTAAAGATTTTATCTTTAGGATTTAGACTTCCTAATTGGATTATAATGTTTAGTTAAAAAAATTAAAATAAAATAAATTTAAGTATATACGGAGTATTGTAATATGTTTAGGGATATATTAATCTATTAGAGATTTATATAAGGAAATGCTGATTTTTTTAATTCAAAATCTTAAAAAATAATAATAGATATTGTTTTTTATTTTTTAAATTTTGAATTAAAAAAATTAATTAAAATATTTTTTAAGATTTTATTTTTAAGGTTGAGGATTCAATTGAGTTATAATTTTTTAGTTAAAATAAAAAATTAAAAATAAAATAAATTTAAGTATTTATAGGGTGTCATAATAGGTTTAGGGGATATATCTATATGTTAGCGATTTATATAGGAAAATGTTAGAATTTTTTAAATTCAAAATCTAAAAAAAAAATAATTTAAAAAAAAAACGGATATGCTGCGCTATGCGTACAGTCGCGCATACTGTGCACATCACACCATATCACAACTAATTAATATTAATAAGAAGATATCAATTAGCCGAGTATTAAGGAAATGATAGGGGAAGATTTGATGATAGGAGAAGAGAAAATGACACTTTTTTCTTATAAACTAATGAAGTCCATTGTGTGCGTAGATATGAAAGACACCTCTCAACTGCTTGTTCCAAAATGTCCATTTTGTCACCCCGAGGGTAATCGTCCAGTGAGAGTGTGCTTTCTTAATTTTTCAGACACCTACAGACTAAATCCTAATTTTAATAAATTAATAAATTAATTTTATTTAATAGACGGTTATTCTAAAAATATTGAGCTGATGATCTATTGCTACGAATATTTTTTTAATTTATCTTTTGATCGATCAAAAAATTTTCATTACACTAAATCAGTCATCCAGAATTAATCCATATGAATTGGATAGCTAAAGTCAATTTAAGACCATCAGGTTGGGTTGGCCGCAATAGTTGATTGACTGAAACAATAACATACATGTTTGTGGAAAATCTTTAACCGAGTCATTTAATTTGATTCTCTGAACATTAAGCCAATAGGAATTTAGAAACAATATTCTTTGACTATTGAAAGATTGCCTCCACATTAGCAAAAGGACATGACAATTATTTTCTGTTGACTCTAAATATGGCAACCACTTTCATCATGTTAGCTAATTAAATTAATTAATTAAAAGCATAAAAGCTATGACAGTGAATCACAGTACATATTTCTTGTATTTCAAAAATGTCAATTAAGGGAAGTGAAGCAAACGACAGATGAAAACAAGACAAGAGATTGGTTCGTTTAAAAATCAAACTTGTTAATCATAGATAAATAAAGTTAACTCAAGAATTATTGAAGTAAAAGATGATAATATTTATTCAAGGGTTCAGGATTGTCAGTCTTTTGACTAGGTATAGACAGATAAATTACAAGGACATTTTGCACAATGCCCTTTGGTCGAATTTATCCAATTCAATTTGAACGACATGCATATACAATCTTTCAGAAAATTTAATAAAAAATTCTTTGAGCTTAAAAATTTTGAATTGGATTGAATGAATTTTTAGTTCTTAGGATTGTATTAGGAGTTTTGTGTTGAATCCCGTGGTTATTTTGATATGATCAACCAAGTTAGGTTAGGTCCTGTTTGATTTTAATCCCTGTGTCTAAGTGTGCAGGAGCTTAGGAACGCAGGAAGTCGAGCGGAAGACGCAGCTAGTGAGAAGGACGGCACGGGAAGGGAGTCGACGGGTTTGGTGCGTCCGAGGGACGAAAGAGCTGCAGAAGAGTATACCGGTGGACGAGAAGAACGTACACGATGTTCGAGGGACGAGAAGCCGGAGCGGAAGTTTGCTTGAGAAGAAGGCCAAAAATTGGGTTCAGGTGAACTTTATTCGGTTTGGCGTAATCACCCAAGCGATTGGAGCTTCGAAATATGAAAAGGAGTTAAAATGAGTTGGAAAAGCAAGCTGAATGCGCCTCCGCCTCCTATAGGAGCGAGGGAGCCCTCCATGCCTTGAGGGCGTCCTCCATAGCGTCCAAGGCGCCCTCAAGGCCATTGAGGGCGCCCTAAACCCAGTCTAAGTGACCGTTTACGAGTGGATAGAACTTTATCCACTCGCTTGTCTTGGAGGCACCCTCCACCCCTTTGGAGGCGTCCTTAAGCCCGAAGATAAAATTTTCAGACCCTATAAAAAGGGCCATAGAGATAGGAAATAATCAATCAACTTTTGTGCTAACTTTCTAGCAACTCTTAGAGCTTTCAGTGTGTAAAAGGCTTCTCCACCTTCAAAAAAAGAGATTCTTAGTGAGATGTTCAACCGCCTTAGATTAACAACCACATAGGTTATAACCAAGGCAATCCCTGAGTCTTCTTTTCTGTTATTTCATTGTTGTTGCAGTTTTAAGAGTTGAAAGATCGAGAAGGGTATCTTTTTCTTTTTCAAGCAATTCACCCTCCCCTCTTGCCGACCTGTTGCGCCAACAAGTGGTGTCAGAGTCCAATAGCGTCAGAAGGACTAACCGTCGTCTGAAGAAACAAAGATCAAGACGATGGTCGGTGCAAGTATTCCCCCCCCCCCCCCCCCCCGAAATTCGACGGAGACTTCGCTACATGGAAACGCCGAATGAAGGTATTCTTCAAAACAGAATTTGAAATTCTTTTAATAATGAAATATGGTTTTACAGTTCCAAAAGACAAAGAAGAATATTAGTGGACCAAGAAAAAGCAAGCAGATTTCTTAGCGAAATGAGTCGAGTTCCACTTGCTAAGTGTGCTTCCACCCCAGGAAGTAAATCGGATTGGAGACTACGACTCCGTGAAGGATCTCTGGGAGAAGTTCCTGGAGCTCCACGAAGGTACTTCAGAAGCAAAGTTAGCAAGGCGGGACATCCTCTAGACTTAGCTAACAAATCTCCAGATGAACAATGGAGAAAATGTAGCGCAGCTCCAAACCTGAATCAAGGAGTTGATAACTCAGCTAAACAATCTCAAAGAATAGGTAACAAACCGAGATTCCATCCGATATGCGCTCAGGCTTTCTCTGGCACTTTAGAATGGGCATCCTTAGTAGATGTATACTACATCTCTAAGGACTTTGAGGTAAGTACGCTAGAAAATATTTTTTCTACTTTCGAACTTCATGAATCTCGAATTACAAATTCAAAAGATGTAGAAAAGACAAACCTCAACATTGCCCTAAAAGCAAGAATGGAAGATCAAGAGTTCGAGACATCCATCGATGAAGACAAAATGGCTCTACCAGTAAGAAGATTCAATAAATTTCTCAAGTCTAATAAATTTAAATTGCAGACAAAGAGAGAGTACCGAAACAAAAGGAAGGTCCGATGCTACAACTGCAACGAGGAAGGGCACATCAAGGATGACTATCCAAAATTAAAGAAAAGGGACAAGGAGAAGTCTCAAAGACTGACATCCTCTAAATGCAAGAGTCTGAAGGCTACATGGGATGAATCATCATCCTCCGAATCTGAAGTCGAAGCCTACGCTAGACTTGCTCTAACTGTTGGTGCAGGAAGCATCCAACGATCGAACCCGAATTTTGATAATGGCAAAGGGTTCAAAGTTAAGATTATTTGTTGTCTAACGTACTTGAATAAGTGCTTCAGGAAAGTCCTAACTGCGGTTAGGCAGGTGAAAACCCTAGGGGGTGGTAACCCGTGGAGGAAAACCCTAAGGGGCGGCAACCTTAGGTCCTAGGGGGTGGTAACCCTAGGTGGAGGAAAATCCTAAGGGGAGGTAACCTTAGGTCCTAGAGGGTGGTAACCCTAGGTGGAGAAAACCCCTAGGGGGTTGTAACCCTAGGTCATAGGAGTTGGTAACCCTAGGCAGAAAGTCCAGTCGATCTGGAGGATCTGACTGGCAACAGGTAATCTCTCCTGAGGGGAGTATGTAAGGACGCGTTCCCTAGAAGAGGGAACAGTAGGCGTCAGTTCGACCTAAGGTTTCCGGTCGAAAATTCGAAGTCAGAACCGGACAGTCTAAAGACGGTCAAACCTATTTTTTGTACATTATCTGTTGTGTTCTAACTCTGTTTTGCAGGTAACTAACATTTTTATGCAGGGTTAGATCCGACCTGGATCGGTCAACCAAACCATGGTATCGGTCGACCGAACCCCTAAACCAGCAGATCAGATTTACAGAGATTGGACCAGGTTCGACCAGAGGATCAGTCGACCAAACCTTGGGATCGGTCGACCGAATCAAGGATCATCGATGACTGGATTAGGCCAGGTTGATCGGGTCAAAGAAGCGGACCGGTCGACCGAACGGCGAGATCAGTCAACCGAACCCGGGATGAGACTTGACCAGATCGAAGCAGAGCGAGCGGATTGGACGGATCGGATAGGAGGAGATCACCTGATCGGTTGACTGAACGCAGGGATCGGTCTACCGATCCGCCTCCGATCCGCCTCAGGTCAAGCCTAATCCCGAGACTTGGGGATCTGGATCAACTTTACAGAGCCTATAAAAAGGAGCCTCGGGAAGCAGCCAAAAATCTATCTCGAACAGAACATCCTGTGCACTCGTACGCTGCTCCGAACGCTCAAGCAACGCTCTGCTGCTCCGACAACTGACGACTAATTTCTACTCATCTCTGTATTGTCGGTATTGTTAATTTTCATTCAGCATCTGTATTCTTTGTAAAAGATTTACGCGATTATAGTTGTTGCCCACAGTAAATGCTCAACGAGCATGGACCTTGGAGTAGGAGTCGCCCTAGGCTCCGAACCAAGTAAATACTCTGTGTCTTTGCTGTGGTGTGTTTACTTTTCGTTGCTCTTACTCGAATTTACGATTACGAAACGTGAAAGCCACGAGCGCTATTCACCCCTCCCCCCCTCTAGCACTTTCGATCCAACACTAACAACGATCCATCAAGAAGAAGATGAGACCAGCTCAGAAATTAGCATAGATGAAGGGGGAGGATCATCAGATGAAGAAAGTTGCGATGAAGGGGGGCATCAGAAATTAAGGTAAGTAAGGTATGTGATCTAACTCTCAAGCAGTCCTTTCAGTTCATCAAGATGCTTACTAAAGATTTAGTTAAATTGAAAAAGGAAAATGATGAGTTAAGATTAAACTTAGCAAAGGTATGTCCTCTAGAAATGTACGATAAACTAAAATTAGAGAATGAAAAATTGAAAATTGAAAATTGAAATTGAAAAGTTGAAAAATAACCATGCATACTTGAAACCAAAATCAAAACTTAGAATTTATGGTAAATTAAACTGGTATATTAAAAAACATCAAGGGCAACTTAGAAGAAAATCTAAAGGATATGTACCCCCTAGATATCTAATTAATCTAGTAGGAAGGAACTTCTATTGGGTTCCAAAATCATATCTAGATTAAACCTGCTGTTAATCTAGGCTTTCAGAAGAAATTAAATGTTTAAATTCCTTAAAAGGCTTTGTCTAGAAGTGGTTGATGATTTAATAACCAAGAAGGCCTAGTGCCTCACCACAGCTTGGAAGTCGATTATCGAATTAAATGTTTAATTGACAGACTGATAAGCAATTAAGACAATGCTTTTCAATTCTTGTCAACATTAAGATAATGCTTTTGAAATTTCTAACTTGGAAATTGTTTCAAATTTTGTTTTAACTTCAAATTTTAAAATTTGTAACTTGAATATTTTTTTTCTCTTTTCGAAATTTTCTAAATTTGTACCTTGTACAAGTTTAAGGGGAGAAAATTATTTTTTTTAACTTAGAAAATTTTTAAATTAAATGTTGCAATTTCTTTTATTGTAATTTTTATGCTTAAATGTTTAGTATGATAATTTCTTTAAATTACTACTTGTTTGTTTTACCCTAATTTGAACTTGGGTTGATGCACATCAAAATATGGGAGATTGTTAGACCCCGTTGTTGTTTTGATGTGATTAGCCAAGTTAGGTTAGGTCCTATTTGGTTTTGATCTCTATGTCTAAGTGTACAGGAGCTTAGGAGCGCAGGAAGTCGAGCGGAAAACGCAGGTAGCGAGAAGGACGACATGGGAAGGGAGCCGACGGGCTCAGTGCGTCCGAAGGACGAAAGAGCTATGGAAGAGTACACCGGTGGACGATAAGTTGGAGCGGAAGCCTGCTCGATGAGAAGGTCGGAAATTGGGTTCGGGTGAGCTCTATTTTTGTTGGCCACAATCACCCAAGCGATCGGAGCTTCGGAAGATGAAAAGGAGTCAAAAGGAGTTGGAAAAGCAAGCTGAAGGTGCCCTCAACACAGTGTTGAAGGCGCCTCCGCCTCCTACAGGAGTGAGGGCACCCTCCATGCCTTGAGGGCGCCCTTCATAGTGTCCGGGGCGCCCTCAAGGCCATTGAGGGCACCCTAAACCCAGTCTAAGTGACCATTTGCGAGTGGATAAAACTTTATCCACTTGCTTGTCTTGGAGGTGCCCTCCACCCCTTTGGAGGCGCCCTCAAGCCCGAAGATAGAATTTTCGAGCCCTATAAAAAGGGTCCTAGAGTTAGGAAATAATCAATCAACTCTTGTACTAACTTTCTAGCAACTCTTAGAGCTTTCAGTGTGTAAAAGGCTTCTCCACCTTCAAAGAAGGAGATTCTTAGTGAGTTATTTAACCATCTTGGATTAATAACCACCTAAGTTGTAACCAAATCAATCTCTGAGTCTTCTTTTCTGTTCTTTCATTGTTGTTGCATTTTTAAGAGTTGAAAGATCGAGGAGGATATCTTTTTTTTTTTCAGACAATTCACCCCTCCCCTCTTGACAGCCCGTTGCGCCAACATTTTGAACATTTTAAATTTAAGTATTTTTAATTATTCAGATATTCAAGTCTTATGATCTGACTAATCCTAAAGATGATCAATTTAATCTCACAAAATGACTATCAATGTAAATTTGAAAGTGCAAATGATAGTCATGAATTTCTTATATTTTTTGAATTTCAAACCCCAAGTGCATGAGAAACCTCAAGATGCATTTACCACTGCACCGAAGCCTAGGATTACTTGTTAGCACTCTTGATGCATCTAAAGAATAACGATGTGATAAGTATATCAGAGTCTTATTTTTTTATCAAATAAAATAATAAAATTTAAATAAAATGAAAATAATATAAAAAAATTTCATGGGCATTTTAATTAATTATAAGAGAAATCACTTTGTTTGGTTTGTATTTTCAAAAGATAGTAAAATACAATTTTCTGAAAATGAAAATAAAAATACAAACAAACTAAAGCTCCCTAATTTTTTCTAATAGAAATACTAAATTATTTTTCATTATATGCCCAAAAATATAATTAGACAATGTTACCATGGTGCCAGTCTCAATCTTGACAAATCTAACTCCGCGTTGCCTTAGGTGGAAGGAAAGGAAGTAGATTGGAGAACATCAACATCAATGAGGTAGGTCGATTTACAAGGTCTAATTTAATTTATGATATCTCATAGTGAAGGAAGAAGATCTATCTATTGAATTAAATTAAATTAGATTTGTTACTGAATATAATCTATTAATCTACTACTTCCGATCCTAAGAGGACAAATAATTGAAATTGTACCCACCAAATGCTCTCTGCAATTTTCAGTCTGGCGTTCACACTTCATGCATGTACCATGGAGAGGGAGGTCCATGCTCTAAAAAAAAAATTATAACATCTTAATCAAACCGTATCATTTATGATAGTTAAATTATAATACTTATAAAATCTGAATATTATATGAAATAAAATTATTTTAAAATCAATTTTGTGTGTCATCTCTAATGAAGGGGACTTCGTATATGTTTATTCTATAGTCAAAACCAACTAATTTGGTGCCATAAAAATAGATTTGTTCACATAAAAAACTATGCCGTGTTGATCGGATTTATGGTATTATTTGGTATTTTAGATCTAAAATATCATGTATTGTTTGGGCGTAACTCTAATCCTAATATTAATAGAGAATTCTTGGCCGTTTTGTGAAATAAGTACATCGTCAAATCACTATAAAATTTTTTTTCGTCCTCTCTCCTCTCTCTCAATTCTTCTTCTTCAATTTTTCTTGTGTGTTTCTTCGCTATTGTTGCGGTGCAATCTAAACAGGACCTAATCTTCTACTTGCTGTGTTCAACCAGTTTGAGTTTGATTGAGGCAATGGCAACTGAAGCAACATTATCAAAACAATAACACTTTTTTTTATATCCTCTCTTATAGATAAAAGTAGTAGCTCGTGTTGGGATCTATAGGCGAAAAACAACCTAAAATGTAGTGGAAATTAATCTCTCTAGATATTCATGCGAATTTAGAACTACTCGTATGATTATTCTAGCGAATATGATTGTTACCTTTGATGCATAAACAACTCTTGAAAGTCTTCTAATCCGGGCGATCTAAGCGTGATCAGAATGTTCACGTCTTTATGGTATCCACACGAGCACGTCTCTTGTTTCATCTCATAGACTCAGGAATTGGAGAGTCTCACCCACCTTTACCTTCTTGCTAGAGATGACTATTTAAGTTGGCAAAAAGAAAAGGTTAACTCTTCACCTTCTTTTCTCTTTAAAGAGATGGTTATTTAAGATGACAAAAATGAAAAAGGTTAATCCTTCACCTTCTTTGCCTTCTTTAAAGAGATGATTATTTAAGATGACAAAAAGAAAAGGCTAACTCTTCATGTTCTTTACCCTCTTTAAAGAAAAGGCTAACTCTTCCCTTTCTTTGCTCTCATTAAAAATATGACTATTAGTGTTTCTCTTAGGGGCTCTACAGTTGAGTTGGACCTTAAAAGAAAAGGAAATATATTGAATTAACTTATTAAATCAATAAGCTTAAGGTCCAAAACAAATTTCAGACTTAAGGCTCATACTTATAACTTGTTTGTGAGCATTATCTTATATAGCTCAGCCCTTTTGCTTTGGATATCTAGATTAATTCATGAGACAGACCGTGTTATACTTTCATCAATCTATGTATTTCTTGATCTCTAAGTAGACTCACTTAACCAAATAAGTTTAATATCTCATATTCACTTATTTGAGCATGGTCATATATTTCAGTATCCTTACTTAATCAAGGGGCCAACATATATCTCTTCTATTATATGGAAGGGACAAATTCTATCTACATCACTGATATTTCTCTGGATAGCTCATTGCATACCCAATAAACAACTCTATAGTTCACCTTGTTATAAGTGGCATTTGTCGATACCAAAGTATACAACTCCTTATGTAGAGAATCATTTTGTCTTTAGGTTTAAAAACTAGTTACACTAATAGTCACTATAAGAATGTCTATGTCACTCATATAATAATCCATGCAACTTCTCATGGAGAGTCAATTCAGTATAAATTCTTTAATATATACCTATATGTCAACTTGATATCTTATATCTATAACTTCTGAGAATAAGTAATCAATTAACCTATAACATATTAATATTACCCTTGTGTGTGTGTGTGTATATGTGTGTGTGCGCGCGCACGCGCGTGATACTAGAATCTAATATTTTAGGGCACTATATTTACTTAGCTACCATAAACATGAGGTAAACATAGCAAACAAAACATTGTTTATTATAAATATGATATAATATGTCCTAAGTCAATCAACTTATGATTGACTCTCAGGGTTGACACTAATAATCTTCCACTAGTACGAGAGCCAATCACTAAAGTGTTTAATACCAACTGACCTAGTGTGACCATCATGCTTCCTTTGTGTTTTGGACAGTGGATCTGCAATGTTATCATCTGTCGATACTCTATATATTGTTACATCTCCTTTATTGATAATCTCTCGAATGAGATGGAACCACCGAAGTATATGTTTGGGTCGCTGATGAGACTTTGGTTTCTTAGCTTATGCAATAGCCCAATTATTATCATAATAGGGGTCTATTGGGTTAGAAATACTAGGAACCACACTAAGTTCTGTGATAATCTTTTTGATTCAAACAACCTCTTTTGCTGCATTAAAAACAACAAAATACTCAACCTCTGTAGTAGAATTAGAAACTGTATCTTACTTTGAACTCTTCCAGCTCACAACACTACCATTTAAGAAAAACACATATTTTGATTGCAATCTCGAATCGGTCTTGTCGGTTTAGAAGCTTGCATAGTTATAGCCTTTTAAAACAAGCTCCTCATTACCTCTATTTATCAAGAAATAATCTTTAGTTTTTCTTAAGTACTTAAGAATATTCTTAGCTGTCGTCCAGTGTAGATCTGCTCGTCATGTTTAATGCATACGAGACATCAGGACGAGTACATAACATGACATACATAATAGATCCAATAGCATATGTATAAAGAATCGTATCCATACTATCCCTCTTCTCCTTAGTAGAGGAACATTGAGCCTTCAAAAGGCTCACAACATGTGACATTGGCATGAAATCTCTCTTAATATTTTACATAGTAAAATGATTAAGCACTTTGTTAATATATGTACTTTGACTTAGACCAAGCAATTTATTAGATCTATCTCTATAGCTCTTGATGCCTAAAACATAGGCTGCTTCATCTAAATTTTTTATTGAGAAATAATTCCTAAACTAAATCTTCACAGACTGTAGGATAGGAATGTAGGATCGGTGGCGTCGATAGAGGGGGTAAATATCGACTCGTCACTTTTCGCTTCGATTTTGTTCGTTGTTTCTATCAAAGTGTTCGTTACAGTAGATAAAAACTTAAAGGAAAGAATACTCACGGGATTTACTTGGTTCCCAACTCCCCAGGGTCAGTACGACCAAGGCCTACGCACTCAAGCGCGAGTCCACTAGTGGTCTCCTTTCCGGAAGCTTTTCGGAGGCGGAGAATCCCGTCTTACAATTTATCAAGTACGAACATAAAAGAATGATAAAGTAAATACTACTTGTAGTAAAAGAAATACAAATACAAATTTTGCTGAGTCAATCCGGAAGCCCTGAGCGTCGCGCATCCTTCCTAGAGCTTCCCCGGTAGCAAAGCTTCGCTTCGTAGCCTTCCTTTTGAGCACTCAAAATATAAGTAGTAGAAGAATCGACATCTTGAACATAGAGCATTCATCTCCTTTTATAGAGTTGGATCAGATCCTTATCTGGATCAACTCTTATTTGAATGAAGTTTTAGATCTAGATGAAGCATATCTAGATAAAGTCATATCTAGATGAAGGAATATCTGGATCAAGCCTTATCTGGATCAAGCCTTATCTCTATCCATATCATCTAATTTATCTTCATCCTGATCCAAATTATAAAGATGATATTTTGCCACATCATCTTCCATGTCAATATTTTTGACAACTCAGCAATTTAAACCGAACCCAGTCGGTCTACCTGAACTAATTTGTGTTTGATTCGACCTGAGTCAAGTTCAGTTTACCCATTTTCATTTGTCTATTCTCTGTTTTGCTTCCAGCTCTAGGTTCCTATAAAACATCCATACAAATACAAACAAGCAACCTAGTCGATATCTGTACGTCTATCTGATCTACTAGGCTTACATTTTACTTGGAGGTCCTTCCTCCAAGTCTACCACCTAAGGGTCAATCTCTTAAGATCAAGTCGTACTATTGTAAGTCTACCCGATCTACTAGACTTACCTTTTGCTTAGAGGTCTCTCCTCTAAGTCTACCACCTAAGGGTCAATCCCTTAGGATACTTGGACTATATCCAAGACTTTACCATTACCTAGGGTTACCTTCTCCTAGGATTTTCACTGCCTAGCTTCACTAATTAGGACTTTCACCACCTATGGTTACCTCTCCCTAAGATTTTCACTGCTTAGTTTCACTCACTAGGACTTCCACCACCTAGGATTACCTCCCCTTAGGATTTCTATTATCTAGCTTCACTCACCATGCATGACTTCTACCACCTAGGGTTACCTCCCCTAGTATTTCCCCTTGCCTAACTAAGTTAGGACTTTTTCTTGCTAGTCACTTCAAAACATCAAGTCCTATTTGGATCAACCCTTAGTCAAATTGATCAGACTTAGGTATATTGTCAAACATTAAAACTCTGAAAGCTTATTGCACCAATAAGAAATATCATTTTTAATGAGAAATATGTCATCTACATACAAGATCAGAAAGATGACAATGCTCTCACTAATCCTTTTATAAACATAAGGTTTATCTTCATTCTTAATGAAACTAAACTCTTTGATTGTCTCATTGAATCGAAAA
This sequence comes from Zingiber officinale, assembly GCF_018446385.1. NCBI lineage: Eukaryota > Viridiplantae > Streptophyta > Magnoliopsida > Zingiberales > Zingiberaceae > Zingiber > Zingiber officinale. The sequence goes on from NC_055988.1 coordinate 174,994,778, forward strand.
TTTCATCTTCAAGAAGCTTGATTTAATGCATAAATGGACATTTGTAACTTACATACTTTTCTAGCATCCTTTGGATCCACAAAACTCTCAGGTTATGTCATGTATACATTCTTGAGTAGATTTTCATTAAGGAATGTAATTTTGACATTCATTTGCTAGATCTCATAATTATAGTAAGATACAATAGCAAGCAAGATCCGAATAGACTTAAGCATTACAACTGGTGAAAAGGTTTCATCATAGTCTATACCATGAATTTCATGAATTCTTTAGCTATCAATTGCCCTTTATGGGTATGTACATGACCATCCATGTTAGTTTTATTTTAAAAACTCATTTACAACCAATGGGGTTGATCCCTTTAGGTGGGTCAACCAGAGTCCATACTTGGTTGACATGCATAGATTTCATTTCGAACCTCATGACCTCTAGTCATTTCTCAGAATATAGGCTCATTACAGCTTCCTGATAGGATGTAAGCTCATTCATATCAACAAGCATGATACCATCATGGCCAGATAGGAGAAATGAATATCTGTCATGTTGACGACATATCCAATCAGATCTGCATGGAGCTTGTTCTACTCGAATAGGTTGTTGCTTCACAACTTCTTGTTGTGTAACAAATTCATGATCTACAATACTTTATGGTGCATATTTATTTTCCATCAAAGCCTCAGTGCTAATTTGTGCTAATTTTATAAAAGTTCTCTTCTATTATATGCCAAAGAAAAATAATCAGTTTTTATTCAACTAATATTCATAATGCATAACTTCCCTATAACTGTATAAATCAGGATGCAAGGAAATTTAATAGGAAATCAAGTCCTTTTTAAACTATAAGTTATTACAAGGAAACCCCAATTAAATAAAAAAAAAAAATCAAAATGGGCTTTAAAGAAGCCAAGGTTATAATACATCAGTAGTAATAATAGCATGGAAAGGAACTAGTAAAGAAATACCTTCTTGTGGTGATTAGAGAGATTTGAAGAAGATAGCCCATCTTTGATAGTTGAAAAGAAACCCTTTGCAATAAGTGTATGATCGTTACACGTGTGAGAAGAGGGGAGGGGGGGGGGGGGGGGGGGGTTAATCACGTGGTTTTAAAATTTTTATTTTTTTTATGATTTTATAAAATGAATACACAGTGGAAACTAATAAAGACAAACCACAAACACAAGAACTCAAGGAGTTACTTAGTTTAGAGTGTTCGGCGACTCCTCCTCCTGTAAGGTAATAGGTTGCTAAACACGCAAACGCGCAGCGGAAAAACCTATTACCCCAGAAGATCCATGCGAAGGGAAACTAAACTTTATACTAAATTAGATCTAAAACATGATGAAGTATATCTTTCTTGCGTGCTTACGGACTCCCGACAGCTCGGATCTCAGCACGAACGTACGCTTGCACCTCTACGGTATCCACACGAACAAGGGTTCGTTTGTCTCACAAACTCACTAGATGGAGATGAAACCACCTAAGGTTGTGCTAGCAACCTTGAGAAGGTTTCGGCCAAGAGGAGAGGAGAGGAAGAGGAAGAAGCCAATGAAGAAGTGCCCAAAATGAAGAGAAAATTGCTTAAGTATTTTCATCCAATGAAAACACTCAATTAGCATTAATGGCCTTAATGAGTATTTACACTCCATTAAGGATCACACTTGTAATTCCTCATTTTAAATGAGTGTAACTCCTCATTTCAAATCAATTTTGAAAATTGAATGAAATAAATTATTAAATTTCGAAATTTAATAATTATCTCCATTAATACTCACTTGAGTCTAACTCAAGTCTCCTCACTTGAGTCTAACTCAAGTCTAATGCATTTGAGTCTAACTCAAGTCTAATTCAATCGAGTCTTACTCAATTAATCCTCATGCAATTCAAATTCAATGACTAACTATTTCATTAATTCAAATTGACTCCTTGAGTCTAATTTGAATTGGATTTAATCTAACAATTAGATCCAATTGAGTCCAACTCAATATGTCCAATTCAGATTAAACTTAATCCAATGATTCATCATATGAATCCATCTCCAAATCTACTTGTTCTTTGTGTGTGACCCAATAGGTTCTCATAACGTTAGCAATGTACCTAAATAAACATTTAGATACATAAGAAATGAGTAACATCTAGCAAGGCATCATTACTACCCAAGTGACGAGAAGGTCAAGATCCGACCTAACATGTCCGTGGCTATTATCTTGTATGACTTTGTCCCTCTATCCTTGATATCTAGGTTGATCAATGAGGCATAGACCGTGTCATTCTCTTATCAACCTTTGCGTTTCTTGATCTCTAAGTAGACACATTCAATCAAATAAACTCAATATCTTATATTGACTCATTTGAGCATGACCATGCTTTTCTTGTGTCCTACTAATCAAGGGGCCCACAGATATCACTTCTGTCATATGGAAGGGATAGATCACATATACATCACTCACATCCCTCTGCATAATTCATTACATACCTAGTGATCGACTTTATTGTCCACCTTGTTATAGGTGACGTTTGCCGATACCAAAGTACACAATTTCTTATGTAGGGAACCGTAGTGACTTCAGGTCCAAGGACTATTCATATCAATAGTCACATGAGAATGCTTATGACACTCATATAATGATTCATGAAATATTCTCATGGCGGGTCATTCAGTATACATTCTCTAATATATACCCATGTGTCAACCTGATATCTCATATCCATGACTTGTGAGATCAAGTCATCCATTGACCTACATGCTAGTCTCAACGCATTAATATTGTCCTTATATATTAATGCTTGACTAAGAGTAGTGTTCTCTACAATATCTCACTATCAATTCAACCAATTGATATGTTGTAGATAAGAACCTACTACCCAAGGACATTATTATACTTATTCAATTGGCACTGAACTGAAATAAATATAATAACCAACTTTGTCTTTTATTAATAATGTGCCCTTTACAATTATCTCATAATTGGTACTAGGGCTAATACTAACACCTCCAAGACCCATGATCTCTTGGACCGTATCAACGAGCAATCCAGTAAAAATATCATATATAACCTCGAAAGAGGGAATCAAATACAATAATAAACTGAGGACAAGTGTAACAATCTATACTTTCCTTTATACAGTAATTAAACTCTTAATTTAAAGTTTTGTTACCCAACACTTGAAGATTATTGGATCGATCTCAATGTTGGACGGCTTCTCAGCAGTAATAGGGTGTAGTAGTGTCACAACACAATGGGAGGACGAAGTCAGAGTAGTCGAAAACTTGAAAGATTGCTTGTAGAAGTTGTGTATAAGTTTTGGCCGAAACTACTATTTTATTGACCATTAAGGGCACCTCCAAGGCCAATGAGGGTGCCTCTAATAGGAAATCTAATCTCGAAAACTTCAGTCTAATAAACTCTAGTTACTACGGTTTCTATTTACGCGAGGGTGCCTCCAAGCACTCTGAGGCATCTCTAATGCGCCTCTGAGGTACCTTTAAGGCCTCCAGGGAGCCTCTGCGCCACGAAACCTTATCCACCACCCTTATCTCCTTGAGAGTGTCTCCATCTCACCTAGGACTCCTCCAAGCTTCAATCCGAGATGTCTCAAATCACCTTTGAGACATCTCGGATATTGTTCATCTGAGACTGATTTTTGCTCCTTTCATCCTACAAAATGTGCTAATCCAAAAATAAAGTGTAACTTTCAAAACAAAGTTAGCACAATAATAAAATAGAATTTTTAATTAGATCATGTCTTCCTGAGACTAGGATCTAATCACGATCTTAGTTTAGGTTTCTAAAATAAGCCTAAACTAGACATGTGCCTAAAGTCCCTAATTGGAACTAATCCTCACTGGACACTCTCCTCTAGTGATTTACCATACTTACCATGTGGAATCACTTGACTTATCTTTGACCTACCAAGTCTTCCCACCAGTTGTCAAGTCTACATACTAGACTTCGGCTAGTTGTCAGGTCGTGCGGACTTAGCCGAACTTTCTGCGAGATATCAAGTAACTGCTTGACCTATCTGAACTTCTACACCAGCTATTAGGTCCTCCAGACCTAGTTGGATTTTAACCTGGTGTCAGTTCTTCCAGATCCGTCAAGTCCTACACACTTGGTAGAAAGGTTAATCACACCACACATAATTGTAATCCATTTGTTATTCATCAAAATTTAGATTTGATCATCAGTATCAACTGCACCAACAATAAAAACAAAATCCTAGATCTTAACCTCATCTCAAGTATTGTAACTATTGTGAATCAGTGAGAAAGAGATGAGGCTTTAAAAACTTAGATTCTGTAATGCGATTTGGGAAAAGTAAAAACCTTGATTTAGTCGCAATCAATTTTGGAGAAGGTGACGATCTTAAGCAATGGAGTGGTGTCAAGTGGGATAATGATTATCCTATGAGCTATTGAATTTGTTGATTTGCATAGCGCATGAATACCAAAAATAATCTCTTACAACCTGTTAATTCGAAGAGGAAAATCAAGAAATAGAAAAAAAATAACGACATCGCTAAAAAATATCATTTATCAAAAAAACTTCAAATAATTATTTATATTGACTCCAACTCTAAGACATATAAAAAAAGAAAAGAAATCCTAACATAACCACAAGAAAGGGAAAAATACTAATAGAAGGAAAAAATTCTTAACAGACTCAAATCTTTAAAAATTCTAAACAGAATCAAATCCTAAAATACAATAGATAGATATTACCAAAAATACCTAAAATACTAAAAGAATATAAAAAAATAATTTACTAAAAAAATAAAAAATATCCAACGAATCCTCCTGCTATTGGGACACTTTGGAGCTAGAGGGGGAGAGTGAATAGCTCATCTCGCTTACTTGCTCGCTTCATAGATGTTATTGTAGCGGATAAACTTGAAGCGGTAAACTCCCCAATACTAATACAAGGATTTACTTGGTATCCACCTTAAGAAGAGACGACTAATCTAAGTGATCCGGTGGTAAGAACCCGGGACCCCCTAACGAGGGGTCAACGCCACGTGGAGGTCAAAAGGCAGGTGGTCCGTCGAAGAAGGGTGAGCCGACCGGACTCATGAGAAAAGGGCAAGCCGATCGGTCTGCCAGTAAACATCTGATAGTAAAAGGTGCCCTGACAGGGATCGGGGTTCCGACGCTCAATGAAATAGTAAATAATGACCGAGTGGAAGACCTAAGAGAAGGCAGGACGTAATGGGCGCGCCGCCCGGCCGACGCAGGGAATTAGGGCCGTCCGGATGGCGCTCTTCGTCTAGCCGGCCGGATGGACGTCCTGGCCGGCGGTGGGTAAATAGTGACAGGAACATCTGCTGACAGCCGTCAAGTCATATGGCTAAGCCATACTCCTAGTCTGACAACGGGGTGTCCTGTTATCCCATCGAAAGCGCGATGGGACTGTTGTAGTATGGCGTCAGGTAAGCTTTCTGACAAACACATACCGAGGTATGGGCTGCGGACACGTACGCGCCTCGGTGGGCGTGTATAGGCTCTTTCACCGCTCTATATAAAGAGCCGCAGACTTCGCCGGAGGTACGCGTTCTACAAGCCTTGGAGCTACTTTTTCCACCATCTGCTTGCCTGACTTGAGCGTCGGAGGGTCGCCGCCGGGAACCCCTTCCCGGCCCGACTTCTGTGCAGGTTCACCGGAGCTTCGTACGACAAGCCGGAGGCCCGCGTCATCGACTAGGAGAGTGCCACGTGCCCAGCGTCCGTTGATTCAACGTTCGGACAAGATCACTAAGGATTCACCTCGAGCACACTCTCCACTTTAAAAACAGCTCATTCTCAAAATAATTCAGAGGTGGAGAAATCTCATACAAGAAAATAGAACTCAAATAGGGAATCAAATGTAAATACAAATCGAAATACGACTAACACTTTGAACCTTGAATCCCACGATATTTTCTTGCTTTGAGTGCCTCTTGAAGATGGGAAATGCAACAACACTTTGTCTCCTAAATCTTCCAAGAACTGGCAGAGAAGATAGAGTAAGGAGTTGGTTTTGTTTAAACTCGCTGTTGCCTTTATATCTACTCTTTAGGACTTTCAATCGATTGAACTTGCTCCCAATCGATTGCCACGTTAGATCCAGTTGATCCCAGCCATCCAAACCTCACAACCTGCTCAACGATCATATCCCAATCAGTTAACCAATCGATTAGGGAGGCTTTGATCAATTGACCGATCGATTCAGAGAGTCTCTGTGCTCTCACAGATTTCTCCAGAATCGATTAACCAATCAATTATGGCTACCTCGCACCTTTGTGAGAAAATCTTCTCCAATCGATCGATTGATTGATTAGGAAACCCTTCGTGTGTTTTTACGATAGTCTCACAATCGATTGACCAATCAATTGGGCTTGGGCCAATCGATTAATTGATCGATTGTCTAGCCCTATTTCGTCAAACACAAGTCTAGGGTTTCACTTCCAACATCTGGTCAACTAAGACCTGTTGAAACTCCTCATTGCTTAGCATTTGGTTAACCTTAATCTGCCGGGACTTCTTCTCCAAATGTCCTGTCAATCTTTTGACCCATTTAGACTTCTCTCCTTGTGACAAGTGTCCAGTCAACCTGGACCCACTTGGACTCACAAATACCAGATATTCGGTCAATCTTGACCCATCTAGATTTCCACATACTTGACTTCACTCACTAGGACTTCCCTTCTGTCTAGCTTCACTATCTATGATCTTCACCTGATTTCACTCACTAGGATTTTTCTTTTACCTAGCTTCACTCACTAGGGCTTTCACCTAACTTCATTTATCAGAATTTTTCCTCTTCCTAGTTTCACTCACTAGAACTTTCACCTGACGTCACTCACCAGGATTTTCTTTCTACTTAGCTTCATTCACTAGGGCTTTCACATGGTTTCACTCACTAAGATTTTCCTTTTACTTAGCTCTGCTCACTAGGGCTTTCACAACTATTTGGCTTCACTCATCAGGATTTTCCTTCTGTCTAGCTTCACTCACCAAGACTTTCTGCACTAAGTGTCCGGTCAATCCTTTGACCCACTTGGATTTTCAACCTTCCCATTGGACTTGCCCTTACTTAACCTCTAGTTAGGACTTCTCAGTCAAGTATTCGTTCAACATTGACCTACTTAACTCTTCTTCACATTAAACTGGTCAACCTTGATCAATCATCCAAACGGACAATTGCACCTGTAATTTTCATATATTATCAAACATCAAAACTCAAAGTTTAGTTAACTCAAACTTAGTCCAACTTAATTTATCAATCTTGGTCTAGGAAAATTGCACTAACACCTGCATCATAAAGGCTTACCAATGATAACTTTGAAGTGGCTGTAGGCATCTTCACCGCCACATGAGATGTGTGATCTCGTGCCTAAGTGAGGATGCTTGATTATGAAAAGGAATTAGGTTTGGAGTGGGAGAAAGTATTGGCAAAAGAAATATAACTTGGTTCGAGTTAATAAGTTTAAAGGAAACATACAATATTTATTTTTATTTATATTCAATATTTATTTTTGTTTTTATAAATTTATATGAAATATTATTTTTATATTTCATCTTAAAAAGGTTCTCTTTAGACATTATGTTTTTAAAATGCAATACATATGTATTCTATAACAAATCTATCTCTGACTCATAAAATTTTGAGATGAATTTTTTTCTATCTCAATTTTTATTAGATTTTAAACTAATTGTTTTTATAAAAACTATACGATTTTAAATTTTGTTTGTAATCAGTATGTATTGTTATTTATAAAAATTTATTTATAGGTTCGTCTCAAATTCATTTTAAATTTTGTCTCAATTTTTTTTAAAATATTATAATTTGTAAATGGACAACTAATAGGCAAATCCATTTTTAATTTATAAAAATTAATTTGAAATGGATTTTATTTTCATCTAAAAAATTATCCCTAATTTATATTAATTTAAAATAGATTTTTTTTAAATTAAATTTTAAACAAATTTTTTGATAGAAATTATATGGTTCCAAATTCTATTAGTAATTAGTATTTATATATTTTTGTTTATAAAAAATTATTTGAGGATTCATCTCAAAAATCTTTTTCAAAATATTATATTTTTAAAATGGAATATTAATTCTGTAGCAAACTCATCTTTTGATTTACATAAATTTGAAATGATTTTAAATAATCTATCTCTAATTTATGTCAGTGGAAGCAGTTTGAAAAACGGCGAGGTGCAGTTTGTAAAACTGCCCATTCCCTTTATTTAAATGTCCAAGTAAATACGAGAATCTCTCGTTTCTGAAAATAAGAGAAGTGCGTTCAAAATCTGACAGGAATTTCATTTGTGGAATACAAGGGCCGGGGTTGTTAGAGGCAATCGTTCCTTTCAATGACAAGTGCAAGATTTGTAAGAGAGAGGAGATTGTAAGTGTTTATAGATTTTATTCATGCATTTAAATCAATAATTTATATAAATTTAAAATAGATTTTTTTTTCCCTCTCAAAATTTTATTTAATTTTAAACAAAACTTTTGACCGAAATTATTTATAATTTCATCTTAAATTCATTTCAAATTCCGTCTAAAAAAAAGATCTTCGTATTTTCTCCCCGTGTCGGAACATTTCACTTTGATCGTCTTTTCTGGTTTCATTTGTGCACACACTGTCTTGCTACGGGTCGTGAACACCACGACTTTGCGCGGCTGCTTCTGCTGGCCTGGCTCAGCAGCCGAGTGCGCCATCCCCAACAGTTGAAGATCCACTTGTTTCCAAATGTCATCGAGAAGCAGCAAGCAGTTCCTGTTCTTCAAGTAGCTAAACAGCTTATCACCACGAGTTCGTTCATCATCACTCTCCTGCAGCGTCTTCAGTCCTAGACTCTCGGCAATATCCATCTGGAGCCTTTTCAATTGGCAGTCTTTGGAGGCCGCAACCCAAATGACACGATCAAATATGGTATGCTTAAGAAGATAGTGTTGCTGGATCCTCTTCAACATGGTCGTCTTACCGACACCTCCCATTCCGTAGATGCCTATAATGTTGCTTTCTCCACCATTGACGTAGCGCACGATGTCCTCCACATACGACTCGATCCCAACGAGCGGTCGGTGTGAGATGGGAAGCATCACGGCGGGTTCTGGAGGCCCAACTGTGGCAATCGGATCCAGTTGACCAGCTCGGCTCATCAATTCATTAGCCTCGTCGAGCGTTTTCACCGCTCTCCAGCTGATGGAGCAGCAGTTTGATGACTCTGTGATGGGAACATCATCTCCTGCTCGCTGTGTTTCTTCCTCTTGAATATTTGCAGCAAAAGCTTCTTTTGGTTTACTCGACGTGCCGCCAGTTCGATTGAAACAATTGCAACTGAAGCAACCTGATGAAACAGAGAGACTTAGCTTTTTCCCTCTTATATAAAAGACTTAGCTTTTTTCTCTCTTATACTCACTCATGCTTTGGAAATCCTGCTCGATGGCAGCTGCTTTGCGTTCCAAGATCTCAACCTCTCGCAGCCACTGCTTCACTTCGTTGGTCGGAATTTTCCCTTCGAGCTCCGCCTCATTGATCTGGTTCTTGATGTCGTCTCTTTTGCCTTGCAATCTTGGCATTTCCTTTTCCAATTTCTTGACAGCAAATTTTGGCCTTCCCAATTGCAGCGTTGCCCACAGCCCACTTAGGCAACGGTTGACATCAACGTTGAGATTGAGTTTGATGCAGCACGCCATGGACGAAGAGAAGCTCTACCTTGTTGACTAGCAATACGGGTGACAGTTAAGCAGGGAGGGAGATGTATATAACAACAAGAGATTTGTTTCTTTTAATGAGCAAGAAGGTTAAGCAAGTTCATTAATTAATTAATCTCGGGGAGAGAAGACTTGAATAAATTAATGAGCAAGAAGGTTAAGCAAGTTCATTAATTAATATCGGGGAGACAAGACTTGAATAAATTAAGTCAATGGACTTAATATGTTTGCTTGTGTGCGCAAAGATGAAAGAGACATCTAAACTGCTACTTTAACAGCAATAGTTGGTTGACTGAAATAATAATAAGGTTTATGGAAAATAATAAGATGGTTACATTTGTATATTTATGCACGGGGTTTGTTTGTTTGCTTGTTTGTTTGTTTGTAAAAAAGGGCCTCATCTCCTCAAAGATCTAGGACTTGTGGATTATGAGAGAAGATGATTCATTTTATCATTTAATCATCAATCAGCTTAGATAGCTCCATATGGTATAGTTTGATGGATGAAATAAGTTGTAATCAATTAGACCTCAATCGACTATTCTTGCTTAATTGAATTGTTGCAGTTCAACCAATAGACAAGTTTAGCCATATATCACTGTAAAATCATTAACATTGTACCACCCTACAATTGTTTCACTACCCAGGCTGATTATTTCACCTAATTAACTTGTTTAACTTATGACAACTTGGGGAGTAATAATTAAATATATATTTAAATTAACGGCATATGTCAGAATGTTAATATTATAATAAAAAAGATTGATGAAAAGACACTATCAAATATTTAAATCTCAAGTTGATCCTCCAAATATCTCAATCATGCTCATGCATTGGCGTCACTAACTCTTCATGGTAATTAACTTCTCGGTCCACTTGTTTCAAACATGCATTAACATCATTGCACCTTACTTGTTTCACTACCAAAGCTAATTATTTCATCTAATTAATTTGTTTAACTTCATGACAACTAGAGGAGAAATGGGATAAAATTAAATTAGAATTTAGTTTAGAGTGTTAAGTAGATACTTAATTTGACTGCCGTGTCAAGATGGTCATATATATATATATACAGATTTGTTATCCTGGACGACGCCACAATATAAGACTGTGCGCGCCGCGTAGGATAATAACTGTTTTTATTTTTTTTTAATTTATGAATTAAAAAATAATTGAAAAAAAAAATAAAAAATAAAATATTTTTTTAAGAGTTTATTTCTAGGGTTCAGGCTTTGGTTATAGTGTTAAAGTTATTTTTTTTTTAGATTTTACCTCTGGGGTTTAGGCTTCCCAATTAGGTTATAGTATTTGGTTTTAAAAAAAAAATAAAATTAAATTATTTTAAGTATTTATTGAGTATTGTAATATGTTAAGGGGATATATTAATGTATTAGAAATTTATATAAGGAAATGTAAAATTTTTTAATTATTTTTAAATTTAAAAACTAATAAAAAAAATAAAAAAACGTCGATTGATATGCTGCGTGCGTACAGTCGCGCACTGTACAGGCGCGCAGCATATCAATCCTATATATATATATATAGAGAGAATTGTTATGTTACAGACTCTATCCTACGGATTGCTACGGACTTTGTCATGTCATTTTCATTTTAAATTTTTTAATACAACATTTCCTTTTTTTTCTCTCCTCCTTCGTTCTCGCCGCGCCTTGTCACAACCTCGCCGCGCCTTGTCACAACCTCACCGCGCCTCATCTCTCCTGCCTCGCCAAGCCTCGGCACCGCTGGCCACCTGCTCGGCCGCCAGCCACCCTCCCGGCCGCCGGCCACCGCCACCAGCCACCCTCCCGGCCGCTGGCCACCGCGATCGCTGATGGATTTTGGCGAGTTAAGCACGATGGGCGGGCAGCAAGGCTGGCACGGTGGGCGGGCGGCACGGTGGGCAGGCGGCACGGTGGGCGGGCAGCTGACGGGTGGCGTGCGGCGAGGCTGTCATGGTGGGGGTTTGCGGCATGGATTCCATCCGCAATCCAGCTCGATCGCGCCGGATTCCAGCCGCGATCTGGCTTGATCGCGGCCGGAATCTAACGCGATCGCGGCTGGAATCCGATCACTGTCAGACCCCGGCCGGTTCACGGATGGATTGCAACAACAATCCAATCGAAATCCGACGCTATCAGGCCGTCACACTAGCGAGCCGCCACACTAGCGATCATGATCGCGGTCGGATTTCAAGTGGATTGTCGCTGGGATTTTGGATGCGATCCGGCCGGCGGTGACCGGCGGCGGGGAGGGTGGCTGGCGGCCGAGCAGGCGGCCAGTGGTGACGAGGCTTGGCGAGGCAGGGTGATGAGGCGCGGCGAGGTGCTGTCACGAGGCGCGTCGAGAACGAAGAAGGAGAGAAAAAAAAAAAGGAAATGTTGGAGCAATCCGCAGGATAGAATCCGTAGCATAACAATTTCTATATATATATATATAAACTCTGTTTATTGATGAAATAGACACTATCAAATATATAAATCTCAAGTTGATCCTCCACATCTCAATCATGAATCAGCATCATTAAGTTTTCCTCGTAATTAATTTTTGGGCTCACAAATTCTCCGCAAGTTGCACGAGATGCTGAGGAAGATTCCGTTGAGGAAGATTCCGTTGAGGAAGACGACACACTTCACTATTCTAAATCCATTCAATCTATCTCTTTTAGATCTTTGCAGCCCGTTTTGTGGTCCATATATTTATCATCACTTTCTTGACTGTTGATCTTGTTAGGCGATGTTCTCTGATAGATTCTTCGTAGTAATGCAATGATCCTTGTTCCGGTGGTCGACCTTGCTGTCTTCCGGCCGGAAGGCAAGATGCAGTATTGAACCAGCTAATCAAACACAAATAATTTAATTAATTTCTTTAAATTAATAAATTATCTTTTAGAGTTTAATTAATTGAGTTTAAAATTTTGATTGATTGAATACTTGTCTTGTAATTTTGGTTCAAGTTTGATGAAGAATGCCTCTTCATGTTTAGTGAATAAGTTCCCTACCTTAATATTGAGCAAAGGTAGTTGATCCTTTGCAAGCGATAACTCTTTTCAGTAGGAGTAATAAAAAGAGATAATTAGTTGTTGTTGGTTTAAGGTTCGGACCAATATTTTAAAAATTAGAGAGAAATTTTCATTAACATGTCTGATTAAATTGGAAATGGAAGGTCAAAATAATTTCAAACTATTTTAGTGTTTCTTCTTTTGATTGGATGACATTCTTGATTGATTCGAATTATCAGGAAAAAATTTTAAACATAGACAATAGGTTAACAAAAGAACATCTAATTAATCTAAATCATTGTTGGAAATGTGAATGAAGAGACTTTATCGTGTATAGATTTAATCCCACATTAGAAGTCTCGTGATTTTATTGTTGGTTTAAGTTATGACATATGAATTGATGTTGTAAGCATATGCATGGGGAGAGACTCTCTCACGCCTGAGTGCGCAGGGGTGAGTGCAAATCTAAGGTCCGGATTGTACTGAACCAAGGTTGACTCGTGTGCGAGCACGACTTGCGCATGTCGAATGTCAGATCAGTCGAGGCAAAATTTGCCCAAAAGAATAAACTAACATATTGTCACTTGAATATCTTTTTGCTACATGCTCAAGAGTGTAACAGAAGCATTAATGTGAAATTAATGGTGATTCCGTAATATCTCGACATTAATGGCGGCATTAAACTCATTAATGGTGATTTCGTAATGTCTCAGTATTAATGGTGATATTAAACCCATTAATAATGATTTCGTATTAATGAAGACATTAAACCCATTAATGATGTCATTAAACCCAATATTAAATGATATGATCATAATTTGATCATTTATTGCAGCCAATGTGAGAGCTCCTATATAAGGAGGCTGGATCTTGAGCAAAGAGAGAAGCGGAAGAGAAGCGAAAGTAAGAGAATTCCTCTACCTTCGTTCCCCTATTCTTTTTTCAGTCGTGCATCCGCTCGGCTGAACTACTCGTGATAGCACTCAAGTGCATTTTAGTTCACCACGAACAACCAGTGCTTGATTGTGTTCATGGTTTTGTCATTGTATCCTGGGAAACAGACGACCCGAGAAAACCTCGAATCACAGTCGGAGGTGGGGCGAATCTGTTTCAAGGAAACTGCGACCATCGCAGGCCTCGGTCCCTTCGCCCGTTCGACCACTTTGCCCGCTCAGACTTTGTTGCTCGAACTCGATGCTCTGTCTGCACTCAGCAATTAGGAGAAACCATCCCTCGCTGGCAACCTGAGATTGTTAGCTCAGGTCATCTCGATAGATAAGTTAGAATTGATTTTATGTAATTTCAATTTAGTTAATTTTCCAATATCTTCGACTACAGATTGTCCAACAATCTTGAAACAGACTCGATTCTGTTGAGATGACCACAGAACAGAATGTTGAGGTGCAACAGACTCAACACGTGTAGACCCCCTCCACCCCCATTGGAACTGTGTCAATCAGTCATGGGGAAAAACCAGAGAAGTTCAGTGGACTGAATTTCAAGAGGTGGCAGCAGAAGATGCTCTTTTATCTGACCACACTCAATCTAGCTCGATTCTTGACTAAGGACCCTCCCAAGCGTGCTGAGGATGCTGATGCGCAAACCATCAGTACAGTGGAGGCATGGACTCATTTTGAGTTCATTTGCCGAAACTACATCCTCAACTGCCTTGCCGACTCACTGTACGCTATGTATAGCATGAAAAGAACGGCTAAGAAGCTGTGGAAGTCCCTGGACAAGAAGTACAAGACGGAGGATACAAGGCCCAAGAAGTTCATCGTGGGTCGATTCCTGATTACAAGATGGTTGACTCCAAGATAGTGATCAGCCAAGTCCAGGAGCTTCAAGTGATCTTGTATGAGATCTACTCAGAAGGGATGATTTTGAGTGAAACCTTCCAGGTGACTACTATCATTGAGAAGTTGTCCCCCCGGTTGGAAGGACTTCAAGAACTACCTGAAATATAAGTGGAAGGAGATGAATGTGAAGGAACTCATTGTTTAACTTCACATCGAAGAAGACAACAAGAGTTCAGAGAGAAAGTTGTTCTCTCAAGCTACTGTGAAAGCCAACATGGTCGAGCACGGTCAAAGATCGAAACGGAAAAACCCAAAGTCTTCCAAGATGAGACCCAGAGGAGACATCAACAAGAAGAAGTTCTCTGGGAAGTGCTTCAACTGTGACAAAGTGGGTCACAGATCTTCGGAGTGCAGGAAGCCAAAGAAGAAGCAGGAGGCCAACCTGAACGAGTGACCAGAAATGGATGACCTCTGCGTAGTGGTCTCAGAACTGAACCTGTTCGGTTCAAACCCGCAACAATGGTGGATCGATACTGGAGCCACCAGACATGTGTGCTGCAACAAGGAGTTGCTCCACAACTTCGAAGAAGTCACTGGAGACAAGCTGTTCATGGGGAACTCCGCAACCTCGGACATCATGTGCCAAGGAAAGGTGGTGCTGAAGATGATCTCAGGCAAGGACCTTACTCTGAACAATGTGCTATATGTTCCGGAGATTCAGAAGAATCTAGTGTCCGGATCACTGTTAAGCAAGCATAGCTTTCGCATTATTTTTGAGTCTGACAGAGTTGTATTATCTAAGAATGGAATGTTTGTAGGAATGAGCTATATATCTGATGGGCTAGTCAAGCTCAATGTAATGGCCATTAGGCCCAATATAAATAAAAATGAAAGCTCTTCTACTTATATGCTTGAGTCTTCGTGTTTATGGCATGGTAGACTAGGACATGTTAACTACGAAGTGTTGCATAGATTAATAAACATGCAAAGCATACCTGCATTCCACCTTGACCCAATATACAAGTGTGAGATTTGTGTTGAAGCTAAAATGACAAGGTCTTCCTTTCAACATATTGAAAGAAGCAACGAACCACTCGGGCTAATTCACACCGACGTGTGCGACCTCAAAGGTACACCTACACATGATGGGAATAAATACTTCATCACTTTTGTAGATGATAACACAAAATATTATTATATGTATCTTTTCAAAAATAAGGATGAAGCTATATAGAAATTTGCTCTCTATAAAAATGAGATTGAAACTCAACTTAATAGAAATATTAAGGTGGTTCGAAGTAACTGAGGCGGTGAATATGTATCACCGTTTGCTGAGTTGTGTGCTAAACATGAGATCAGACACGAAACAACAACTCCTTATACTCCTCAGCAAAATGAAGTTGCTGAGTGAAAGAATTGAACTCTAAAGGAGATGATGAATGCTCTTTTATTGAGCTCTGGATTGCAAGAGAGTGGGGGGGAGCTGTATTAACAGCTAATTACCTTTTTAATAAGGTGCCCCGAAAAAAAATAGATAAGAGCCCTTATGAGTTATGGAATGGAAGACAACCGTCCTACAAATATTTATGAATGTGGGGGTGTGTTGCCAAAGTGTTGATGTCTGATCCGAAAATGATTAAAATAAGACCAAAGACTATTGATTGCATATTTATTGGATATGCACATAACAACACTGCGTATCGATTTTGTGTGTATGAGTCACACGTACCAGAAATACACAAGAACTCAATAATATAATCAAGAAATACCTCGTTCTTCGAGCATGTGTTTCCGTATAAGACCCGTGAGGATGCTAACTCCTCAAAACGGGTAAATGAAACACAAGGTGAAGAAGATGATGATGAACCAGTCGAGGTTGAGCTTAGACATAGTAAAAGAGCTTGGGTAGAAAAATCCTACGAATTGGATTTTATCACTTTTATGTTGGAAAGTGAGCCTTGAAGCTACTCAGAAGCAGTAAGCTCTTCTAATGGACCTCACTGGAGAGAGACAATTACATCTGACATAGACTCTATCTTGCAAAATCATATTTGGAAACTTATGGATCTTCCTCCTGGAAGTAAACCACTAGTTTGCTAGTGGATACCGACAATTGATAAGTCAGATGAAACTTATGGATCGGTCGCTTCGCCCGCTCAGACTTTGCTGCTCGAACTCGGTGCTCTGTCTGCACTCAGCAATTAGCAGAAATCAGCCCTCGCTGGCAGCCTAAGATTATCAGTTCAGGTCATCTCGACAGATAAGTTAGAATTAATTTTGTGTAATTTCAATTCAGTTAATTCCCCAATATCTCCGGCAACAGATTGTCCAACAATCTTGAAACTGACTCGATTCTGTCGAGATGACCATATAACAGAATGTTGAGGTGCAACAGACTCAACACATCCAGGCCCCCTCCGCCCCAATTAGAACCGTGTCAATCAGTCATGAGGAAAAATCAGAGAAGTTCAATGGACTGAACTTCAAGAGGTGGTAGTAGAATATGCTCTTCTACCTGACCACGCTCAATCTGACTCGGTTATTGACCGAGGACCATCCTAATAGTGCTGAGGATGCTAATGCTCAAACCATCAGTACAGTGGAGGCATGGACTCATTCTGAGTTCCTTTGCCGAAACTGCATCCTCAACTGTCTTGCCGACTCACTGTACGTTGTATAAAGCATGAAGAGAACAGTTAAGGAGTTGTGGGAGTCCCTAGACAAGAAGTACAAGATCGAGGATGCAGGGACCAAGAAGTTTATCGTGAGCCGATTCCTGAATTATAAGATAGTTGACTCTAAGACGGTGATCTACCGACACTCAAATATTTTACTGTATATAAAGTGGGTACATCTTTTTTTAACTTATATCTATTTATCCTTGTATATGAATAAAGAGATAATGAAATTGTATATATTTGTAGTTCCGTGTTTTATGAAAATTATGATATATATATATATATATATATATATATATATAAATTGATAAATCTATTATTCTGATGAGATGATTCTTAGAATTACTTATATTTATATTATCATCAAATGAGATACCAAAAATTATAACCGGGGCGTGACATGACCAACCCGCATTCGTAAACAAAGCGCTCAACAAATTAAATTAATAAGTATCCGGTTCAAATCTCACTTGCGACCGTCCAACTCCAGATTAATAGGGCCGGCAAGAATTTGGATGCCTCCAGATGTTTTTTTTTTTAAAAAAAAATCCTATCAGTTTACAGTCTAGGTTCGCTTTAAATATGACAACTAATTTCATGACATCACTTAATCTGCTCCCCTTACACGAGCACGGATCTTTGGATTATTTTTTTATAATTCAAAAGATGATTCTTTCACATTTATTGATAAAGATAGATGGTCCTTATTTATTTTTCAAGTAAGGACTATTTATTCTATCAATAAATATAAAAAGATTATTTTTTAAATTATAAAAAATGATCTAGAGGATCTGTCAACTAAATTAATTAATCAATCAATTCCAAATTAATTAATTAAAAGAATAAAAGCTATGAGAGTGAATAAGAGGACGTATTTCACTATTTCTGTCCGTTTATCAACGAAGAAACAATAAAAAAAAACGAACTTTTAAACATAGATAGATAAAACTAGCTCAAAAATCAGAATTAGTCATTTAAATTTGATTTTCTGAATATTAGGTAAATAAATGTCTGTCTATTGCATCCACATTCGGACAATCATACCATGTTTAATTAATCAATCGATTAAATTAATTAATTAAAATCATAAAAGTGACAAGAGTGAATAAAATTAAAGTACCTACTTATTGCGTCGAATAAAATAATAATTATCCAGAGAACTTGAGAGGAATTATAAAGAAATTAAGATAAGAAAACTAGAAACTTTTTCTTGTTTTCATTAAAAAATAAGTTTTATTCCATAGATAAATCCCAAAACAACTAAATGAATATTTAACTAACAGGTATAAATGATCAAAAATAAAAAAAATTAAAAATTACTAAAAATAATAAAATAAACATTCGGAGTCTACAAAAAAAAAATCATAAATGTTATTTTTCGAATCCAAAAGTTGGCCTTTATAAGTTTCACCCGATAATAAATATAGGTCTTTGAATAAATTTTGATTGGAAAAAAAATTAGACCTCATTTTGATACTAAAATAAAAAATTATGATCCGACAACTCCTCCTACGTCAATCTTATCATTTATTGTATTTCAAAATTTTCCCTTTTATAACAGGGGTGAGCATGAATCTGGTCTAATTTATCCGATTTTAAATAAAAACGTTTTAAAACAAACAGAAATAACAGAGATAATATCTCGGATAATATAAGTAAATTTAAATTACCATTGAAAAATATAAGGATAGAAATAGAATAAAAAAATAGACCATCTGATATCATATAATTATTGGTTATGTTGATTCATGTATAAATATCAAAAGCCACATATATAAATATCAAAAGCTATTTTTAAACCATGTTATTCTGCAGAATGCTAAGAGATACCAAATTCGATATTTGGGAAGAACCAGTATAATTGTAAATTCTTATTAATCAACAACTTTTCAAAACAACTAAATAAAACGCTACTATTAAGACTAAAAGAATTCTCATATCCCTATAATAATATGATATTATTCACTTTAGGCCTAAATTCTCATGTATTTATTCTTGAACTCTATCAAAAAAGTCTCATACCGATGGATATATCTTTATCTTTTAAACGCATGATTTTTTTCTATTTCCAATAATTTTTCCCTTAAACAAAGATCAACCATTATTCTCATTGTTCAGGCCTCTCCTCAAGCAACCAATCATCCTTGACCTACTCGGGGTCTCACCGTAAGTATTATGTCACTCTTGACTTGCACCAGCTTTTCCCTAAAAAAATGTAAATCTGTTACCTTAATGGCCCCCTAATGCCGACCTCACATATATGGAGGGACGTAAATATAGGTACACAGGCATTATGTTCATGGTGGAGTAAACTTTAAGTTTGGTCATTATGTCAGAGATGTCATGCACTCACCGTCCGCGCTACGCCCTGAGGGCTGCTCCAAGTCTCTCCTCAAACATCTAGTCACTCTTGACCAACTCTGGACACTCTCTGTTAAAGTCCACCCACATTGTATCTGGTTTAGACCATGCCTCTGATACCATTTGTTATTACCAAAAGAATTCACATATCTTCGTAATGGTATGATATTATCTACTTTGGTATCATCTTTATGGATTTATTTTTGGACTCTACCTAAAAGACTTCATATCACATCTTTTAAATTCATAATTTTTTTCATATATTTCCAATGTAGAATTTCCAACACAAACTCTAAGCTTTATGAAAGACAAAAAAATACCCTAAACTCTAGGCTTGAAAAATAATAATAGGATAAAAATATTTGGAGCCTAAATAATGTTTGAAAACATGTTTCGATTAATTGGTTGATAGACTCCTATGTGATTCATCCCGAGTCATAAATTTTGGACTTTGTTAGCTTGTCCTGTCGTCCATATCATTCTTCCTAGGAAAGAGAAAATTTATCATTGAATTGTAGGTCGCATCATCGTGAGAAGAATCATCATGGAAAGAAATCAATTGTACGTACGAACAATTTCTCATGCTCACGCAGGACTTATTTTGTAATGCGATCTATTCGGCAGTGTCACTCCCGGCTCCAAATCAATATAATGTTAAATATCTGAGAGAGACAATCCACCTGGTGACTCTTCAGAAAAAATACCAACCGTAGCAAAGTGTTATGTGTGAGCTAGGAAATAATACTTTTGAGAGAGCATGCGCCATTATCTTTCCTTGTCCACGCCAAAGTATCTTGTCCATGATTCCGAATTCTTTTGCTTGTACTCTGTCCACATAATAAGGTCCTTGATGAATAGCACTCTTGATTGTACCCACAGAATTCCCAGTGGGCCTTCCTAAAAGTTTAACAAATGTGTCTCTATTCTTTAATGCCTCTTCTGCAAGACTAATCACATCGCTTGCTTGCATTAGGTCGGTAGATGGAAGACGAGGTTGTTAGATCAATAGTTTGAGCATGGGCCATTGCAAATCGTCTACCATTTGTCTCTTCGGCAAGAATTAGAGAGGCATGACCTATTGCAGCTCCAACAGCTACTGTCTCAATCTCATTCTTTATATGCTTCATAGCGTCATAAATAACAAAACTTTCTATTTCCAATGCTGCAGTTTCGCCATCATCGCGTATTGTTCCAGTCGAATTAATGTAGATAAAAATAGGTTCTTTTGCATCTATCCATTGCAAGTAAAGCATTTGAGCAATCACGAGCTCTGTAACAACTGGCACCAATGGCATGCCAGTGTAGACAATTCGTCCATGAAGAAGTCAGAACGGCAAATCTGGGGGAGGTCTTCTTGGTCGATGTTCGTTATAAGAAATAGAACGTCCTACCTGGTTTTTGTTGAGATATATGGAGGTTTCAACTTCAATTTTACCGGATGTACAGAATGTGATGTGACAAAAGGTGATTTACTCGTCCTAGCACCCCGCCAATCCATACATAGGCCAACACGGAGGAGGTAAATCACGAGTGAGTGCTAGTCATTAACGCAAGTGGCCAAGACATAGGGGAGGACATGCTCTCGCGCCGAGTTTCGACCCCAAGACCTCATGTGACAACACTCCATGTTTCAACCACTGCACTGCCCCGAGGGCCATCTACAGGCAAATAACCAATAGCATGGGCAGCAGAAACAAATATATCTTCACCATTGTCATCATTGTCAATATCCACCTCATTATCATCATAAACTGGATCACTGACAATTTCGATCTTGTCATTGTCTCTCTCATCATCGTCGTCGAGGGTTGGATCGAGCCCTACAAAAGCTCTAATCTACTGCCCCTCTCGGCTTTCATCATTGGATTCATCATCTTCCTTGCCACTACTTTCGGTGTCCTCCTCATAAACGTCCTTCACATCCGAGGTTATCCAATGATAGCTATTGCGTTGAATCAGATTTCTTCTATTTTAGTTTTTAAACATCACCTCCATCCTCTCCATAAATTGATCAAACCGATTGACATTCATCTTTCGAAAGCATTGCTCCATATCACGATCAAAGGTGTAGTCGACGCGTTGTTTTCTTCTAGGTGACATGGTTTCACAAGATCAACTCAGCTTTGATACCAACTGATACAGTGGATAATTATTGGTTCTGTTGATTCATGCACAAATGCTAGAAGCGATATTCTAAATCCTATTGATTCTACAAAATGTCAAAAGATAAGCAATCAAACTCAACTTTTAAAAAGAAACGGCGTGACCACAAATTCTTATTAATCAAAAACTTTTCAAAACAACTAAACAAGAAGTTTATATAGACTTCAAACCTTAAGTCTATGAAAGATAAAAATACATCTAAATTCTAAACTCGAAAAAAAAATAACAAAAAAGGATAAAAATAAAATATTCGGAGCCAAAACAAGCTTTGATAACAAGCTTCGATTTGGTTGATAGATCATTCCTTAAAAAAATTTTCAGTAATCTAGTTAGGTTCAAATCAGTTAATTTCGTGCCCAAAGGAGAAGATATGCCAACGAAAAAGAGATGTGGAAGACAGAAGACTCCAGCGGTGTCGCTGAAACTTTGCTCAGTTAAGCTATCAATCTCCATGAGAAGCTCTGTTATAACAGATCCATTGAGATTCAAGTAAGTTAAACTAGGCATGCTTACGAACAAACTCGGAGGAATTCTTTTCAAGTTTTTATTCTCATGGAGAAATGAGAATCAACATAGAATAATGTTTATTAACATTAATATTAAATAATAAATCAAACCACATCATTTACGGGCCAGCATGCATCTAATTAATATGAACACATGATGATATAAAATAAAATTAAAACTATAACAGTATATGAAATGAAAATATTTCATGATAATATAAATTCAAGAAGATAATATCGATATCAAATTTTAAAACACTAAAGAGATGTCCAATCAAGTAGCTAGGAATCATCAATCTAATTTAGATACATGTTCAGCCAACTAAAGGATTCAACAATTTGACCACAATCAACACAGTAAATGCCCTATAGTCTCCTTGATCAAAAGGCCGATGCTTAGCTTCATTTCGAAATTGATCCCCAAGACCTACAAAGATCAAACTTTTTTGTTAAAAGTAATAATTAAGAGTAAGATATAATATTGTCAAGTCTTAAAACTCATAATAATGTTCATCTGTATAGAATAATATTGACAATGGTATTTTGCCTTTGTTGTTTTATCGGAATATTTAATTTGACATGAAAAGCATTGACTCAATGGAATGGAGTAGCCCATTATTTTTTATATTGCAGATCAAGGCCATGGTTATTTGGGAAATCTGGCGAAATTGAAATTAATTGTTTCTCAAGAAAAAGAACTTGCCGTGGTAGTTTTAACTTCGATTTACCAAAATAGCTAAGAGAACACTTAATTTTCATAGCTATCAAAAAGCCATTTATTTTCTAAAACGAATTCACAAAATTGCCCTTAATAACTTCAAATCAAGGCATGCATCTTAAATTATTTAATTTGACCTATTTCATAAAATACTAAATCATTTCTAAACGTTGATTCACTTCAAATAAAGACAGAATAATAGATGGTAAATGAAGTTTTACCTAAAATAAGGGGTGAGTGAATCCTTGATGCTCTCGTCATCCAATCCAAATTGTTCCACCAATCTCGTTTACCTATGATCATTTTGAAATTTTTGTTCTTCAACATTTCAACACCAAATGGTAATTATTTGAACATTGGGCACTCGTGCACTTTTATATATTCCAAGTAGGGAAAATGAAACGGTTGGTTTGCAATGCGATTGAGGTTCGACATGTTGTTCAATGTCAACTTCTGGATGCTAGAGCTGGAGTTGGAGTTCCCTACGTCAGTTATTAGTTCCTTCATTTTTCCACAACATAATATGGTTAGGATACCAAGGCATGGCAATTGTAGAACCCAAGAAACATCCTTCAACATAAGGCACTCATAAATATATATTTCACGAAGGTTGTAGAGTCGAACTCTATTCAATGAAATCTCTTCCAATATTTCTAGGGTAAAAAAATTGGGTTTCTTTAAACATCCAAAACTTGATTCACGATCCATGCCTGCAGCCAACACTAATCTATCTAATCCGATACTTCTAATGTTCAGAGACTCAAGATTGTCACTTACCGTGCAACCCCATTGTGGAGTGCCCAGATCATAGTTTGGAAGTTCTGAAATATTCTTTCCATCCAAATGAAGTTCCCATATAAAGACATTTGGTAACATGTTGAGTTGCTCAATGTTATCTGTCGTAGCCTTAATGTAAATTCTCACACTCAATTGGTAGCATCCTTTGAAACATTTCAATTCATCCCACCACCACTCAGTAGTTGCATCCAGCCACTTGAGCATTGATAAATTGGATATTGTCCCATAGGGTACCGTCACAATTTTATTATCTTTTAGAAACAAGTACTCTAATTTACTGAGCAACCAAACTCGGCCGGCAGACTTGTAATAAGATTGGAGGACAAGTCTAAATATTGAAGCTCATTTAAGCTACAAATCTCCATAGGAAGCTCTCTTATACTACATCCATTGAGATCCAAGTAAGTTAAGCGAGGTATGCTTGCGAACAAACTCGAAGGAATTGTTTTCAAGCCTTTGTTCTGACAGAGAATCAACATAGAAAGTTTTGGAAAAGTGAAATTAGCTTCATACTCTGGTAAAGAAGTAATCTTATTCATCATGAATGATGCTCGCTCTGCTTCTTGCCATTCTTCTTGTCTATGCAAATCACTCAACCCGATTCCTGCTTTTACAATCCATTTTCTTTTGTTCCCCTCCAACCCAGAAACCATCAACAGTGCCATGTCTCGGATGACATCGTGCATCTTTACACATGGGCCGTACCAATGAAGAGGTCTGCCCTTTGGAATACATTCCTCTAGCAAGGATGCTGCCATGAGAGCTTCCAAATGAGAGCATCCTTTGGCGAAAGCTTCATTGATCACATTAAATTCATGGATTATGCCGCAACCTATCCAACACGGTATCAACTGATCGAATGTGTTGATCTCATAATCTTCGGGCCACAAAGCGCAGCACAAGAGGCATTCTCTTATGGAGTCATTCTCTAAACTGTCGTAACTCAGCTTGAAGGCTTTATACATGACTAGTGAATCTTCAGGAAGACATACGGTTTTCCACTGATGTTCATCCCTTATTTGACGGAGAGTGGCAACCCAAGCTTCCCAAGTCTTTTTCCCTGACATGGCCCGGGCGATGGTGATAAGAGCGAGCGGAAGACCTGCACATTCTTTAGCAAGTTGTTCAGCAACGAACTTAATTCCAGCATCTGAATTGAGAACATCCCTCTCGCTGTTCTGCTCAAAGAGTTGCCATGCTTGTACGGGATCCAGGCATTTGACTTTGATCTTCTTTTCTGCTTTCATTTGAGCACATACTGCCTCGCTACGCGTTGTGAACACCACGGTTTTGCGTGGTTGCTGCTGCCGGCCTCGTTCAGTAGTAGCCGAGTGTGCCAAACCCAATTGTTGAAGATCTAGATGTTCCCAAATGTCATCTAGGAGTAGCAAGCAGTTCCTGCTCTTCAGAAAGGTAAAGAGCTTATCACCACAGGTTCGTTCATCGTCACTCTCCTGCAGCGTCTTCAGTCCTAGACTCTTAGCAATATCAATCTGGAGCCTTTTTAAATTGGCAGTCTTTGGAGGCCACAACCCAAATCACACGATCAAATATGGCATGGTTAAGATGATAATGTTGCAGGATCCTCTTCAACATGGTGGTCTTACCGACACCGCCCATTCCGTAGATGCCTATGATGTCGGCTTTTCCACCATCGACGTAGCCCACAATGTCCTCCTCATACGACTCGATCCCAACGGGCGATCGGTGTGAGATGGGAAGCATCACGGCGGGTTCCGAAGGCCCAACTGTGGCAACCGGATCCAGTCTATCAGCTCGGTCCATCAATTCTTTAACCTCGCCGAGCTTCTTGGACACTCTTAGGATGATGGAGCAGCAGTTTGATGACTCTCTCATAGGAGCCTGATCTCCTGCTTGCTGTGTTTGACTCGTGCCACCAGTTTGAGTTTGAGTTTGATTGAAGCAATGGCAACTGAAGCAACCTGACGATCGAAACAAAGACTTTTTTTTTTCTTTCTATTCTCTCTTTTAGATAAAAACTGTAGTACTAGTAGCTTGTATGGATTAAAAGACAAGTAAAAAGGTGTATACGGGAGGAAGAATACTCACTGGTGCTTTGGAAATCCTGCTCGATAGCAGCCACTTGGCCTTCCAACGTCTCCACGTCCAGTAGCCACTGGCTCACTTGGTTGGTCGGAATTCTCCCCTCGAGCTCCGCCTGGTCGATCCGGTTCTTGATGTCGTCCCTTTTGCCTCTCAATTTTTTCATTTCCTTTTTCAACTTCTCGATGCCAGATTTTGGCCCGCCCAGCCGCAGCGTCGTCTTGAGGCCACTCAGGCAACTGTTGACGTCTACGTTGAGATTTAGTTTGATGAACGCCATGGACGAGAAGAATGTAGCTTGCAACAAAAGATTTGCTTCTTTTGCCGAGAAAGGGAAGGGAAGCAAAAACACAGATGAAGAAACTAGTCAAGAGATTGGTTCGTTTATCAACTAGAAAAGAAAAGAAAAAAAAAAGAAAAAAAACTTTTAAAACATAAATAGTAACTAAAATTAACTCAAAAATCAGAATTAATGAATTAATATACACTCATTTTAATTTGTTTTTCCTGAACATTAAGCCAATAAATGTCTGTCTAGTGATAAGTAATTAATTAGTGGAACCGATCATGATGGGATGAATCTGTCCATAAAACAACTTCAATGGGATATTTAAAGGAGATATTTCTATAAATATTCTCTCTCTTAAATATCTTCTATTGTGAGTATTTGAGAGGTGAAATCATCTAGTATAATTTTATGTCATGATGATTTTATTCTAGATGGCATGTAAATGGACTCACAAAGGACAATGATTATCTTTTTTTGAGATATTTTATTATATTATTTAAGATATTTGAGAATAAGATATTTGGTATATGGAATCCATAAATATTTTATTAAAAAGATATTTAATTGTGAGATTTGAGGGGGCGTTTGGTATGAGCATGAGAATGGAAATCGGAATGGGAATCATTGTATTATGGAATGGGAATGGATATGAGCATGAATATCACTCTTAAAAGCAATGTTTGGTTAGTTGCATACTTTCTATCGGAATAAATTAATATTTCCTTTTTTACCCTTAAAGGAAAATAAGAGAAAAAAAAATAGATGTGAGAGAAAGATGAATGTGAGAGAAAAATATGATGAAAGAGAATGATGAGAGAGAAAGTATGATGAGAGAGAAAATGTGATGAGAAAAAATAAAGAGAGAGAAAGTGTGATGAGAGAAAATGAGAAAAAAGAGTGGGATAGAAGAGAAGAGATAAAATATGATGTGAGAGAAATTATGATGGGAGAGGATGAAGAGATAGAAAATGTAATGAGAAAAAATGAGGGGAGAGAGAGTGTGTGATGAGAGAGATTGAGGTGAGAGAAAGTATGATGAGAGAGAAAGTGTGATGAGAAAAAAAGAGAACAGTGAGTGTGATGGGAGAGATGATGAGAGAGAAAGTATGATGAGAGAGAAAGTGTGTTGAGGAAAAAAAGGAGGGAGTGTGACAAGAGAGATTGAGGAGAGAGAAAGTGTGATGAGAGCGAAAGTGTGATGAGAACGAAAGTGTGACGAGAAAAAAAAGAGTGTAATGAGAGATATTGAGGAGAGAGAAAGTATGATGAGAGAGAAAGTATGATGAAAAAAGAAGGAAGAGTGTGTGATGGAAGAGATTGAGGAGAGAGAAAGTGTAATGAGAAAAAAGAGGAAAGAGGGTGTGATAGAAGAGAGAAAGTGTGTGATAAAATGATGAGAGAGAAAATATGATGAGAGAGAACAAGGAGAGAGAAGTGATATTAACAAAAAAAATAAATAAATAAATTTTGATATTTGATATTAAGGGAAAAAATTTTAGTTTTAGGTCAAGGGTATTTTTGGAATAAGAGAATATTTTGATTGATGAAAATATGGTAATGACTCATTGAAGGAGAGGTACATGGGAATGAGTTATTACCCAAATTCAAGGATTCATTCCCTTATTCCTATTCCTATTCCTATAATCCAAACATTAACAATGACAATCAATGATTCTCATTCCCATTTTTTATTTCTATTCTCCTAAATCAAACGTCCCCTGACATATTTGAAAAGTAAGATATTTAAATGATGATGATGTGGACATGAAGACTATAAATATTATTTATGAAAAAAATATTTAATATTATTATGGATGATTTAATAAATAAATCAGTCATTTGAAAAAGGTAGAATCGATCTGGATTAAAAAATTTCCAATCCACAGCAGATTAGACGGATCAACAGTCAATTAAAAATAATAAAAAAATATTACGTATCTTACAGATTTGTTTAAAAAGATATATATCATCAATTTTCATGCATATTTTTTTACAATATAATCTCAATCAAATCTAAAATATTTTAGGAATAAGTTTCTTATGTATAAATGAATATAAAATAACCGTTCGTATTCCATGAAAAATGTTATTTTTAATTTTGAGATTGTGATAGTGAAAGATAATAAACGAATATAAAACTTAATTTATAATTTATATGTGTTTTTCGATCTATAAGTCAACCTAAGATTGAAAATATCAACTTAAACCAATAAATATCTGTCTATTGCATCCTCACTCGTGCGATTTATGTGACTGGACCCGTTTAATTATTATTGCGAGTTCGCTTTAAATATACAACTACTTCTATATATGACGTCACGCCGCTTTGAACATTAAGCCAATAAATGTCCATCTATTGCATCCACATTCGTACCATCATGCCATGTGATTGCATCAGAAAAGACAGCACAATTATTAAAAATGTTAGTTTTAAATATGGCAACAACTACATCCATGATGTAGTTGCCATATTTATTCCTTGATTAAAACCATGAAAGCTACGATAGTGAATAAGAGTACATATTTATTGTTTTTCAAAAATCTCCCATTTTGAGTTCATAGCAATTGCTTACAAATCTTCCAGAGAATTTATTAAAAATTTCTTAACACCAAAATTTTGAGTTGGATCGGATGAGTTTTTAGTTAGGATCGTTTAGGAGATTTGAACATTTTAAATTTCTTTTGATCTAAAATTTATTGAAATAAAATTTTGTTATTGTTGGTATACATCGAGATATGAAAGTTTTGATGCTCAGAGAAATCCTGATATATCCCTTAAAGAGTATAAAAATTCAGCGAAGAGTTGTCTAAATTTGACAGATCAAAATAGTAGTAGAACATCATAATTATTTTCTTTAATTTTTTTAACTAAACTTGTGATTGATTAAAACTAGAATCGTTAAAAATTTTACCGAGGGGACTTCATCTTGGCATAAAATAAAACTAAGATGTATTACCCTTGCACATGTAAAACTCGCATAATCTTGTTGCACAATTTTAAATAAAAAACATTTAAAAAAAAAAAAGAAATAACATAGATAATCTCTCAGATAATATAAGTAAATTTAAAATACAACTGAAAAACAAATATCAGTACGAAGAAATAGAATAAAGAACAGACAATAGACAATCTATATTTGAATATGTCAGTTCGGTTTAACTATTGTATCACCTAAATTTTCTAAAAACTTAATTTATGACACAGAAAAATCGAATAGGATAAAATAATTAGATATGTCTAACATCTTCGACGAAGTTCTCATCCATCACCTTCCGCATTTGAGTGTTTGTTCGAATGAAACTGACTTATGCATAAAGTAATAGGATGTTAGGTGGTTAGAAAAAGTCAACGTCAACGGTCTTCTACGCCAGACTTCATGATGCTCCTGACTCCGCGTCAACCCTGGTTCTATTCCACTACCGACTTCATGCCGCTCTCAACTTCGTGCCGCTCCCAACTCCACATCAGCCCTGACTCCATATCTACCCTGACTCTGCTCTACTCTCGATTTCATACTGCTCTCAACTCCACATCAGACATGATTTTGTGCTACTTTTGGTTCCATGCTGCTACCGACTAACACTGAGCAAGATAGTAATTATTCTGCGGACTGACAAGAAGAGAGAATGCAAGAAGAGATCTCGAAGAAAAACAAAAAGAAATCCATCGTTTGCAAAAAAAAAAAAAAAATCTATTAAGTGTCCTTTAGGAGTTTGATCCTTTTTTTTAATTGAAGAGAATACAAGAAGAGAATTTGAAGAAAAATAAAGAAAAATTTGTCGTTTGTTATTAAAAATATATATATATTAAGTGTCCTTTAGGAGTATGTTCTTTTTAATTATCTTTTCCTTAAAAAATATATAAAAAATAATTAATCAGGGTAACATTGAGCCTGAGGTAAATAGCCCTGCAATAAGAGTTAAAAAATCGGGAAGTACTTACTACGAGTTATCGAGAAGCCCATCATTCCTTGGTTGCAAGTCTCATTTGGAGAAAAAAATCCTTACAAATAAATCGTACTAAGAATTGAACCATAGGTATCTAGGAGACAATTGAACATCATTAGCCCCATGCTCTTTTCTTTACCTCAGATGTAAAGTTGTGCAATCACATGGCTTAATAGTAGAAGCATGGATGTAACAAATTTTTTTTTATTAGATAACTTTAGATTTCTAATTGATTAATGAAAAAAAATTTTAAGAATACATCATAACTAAGTCTCGAACTCTAAATCCCTAATTTATTAATGAGAAAATTTTCCAATAATACACCGTAACTGAGTCTCGAATTCTAGATCCCTGATTGATTAATGAGAAAATTTTCTAATAATATATACAACAGTTGAATCTTAAACTCTAAATCGATGTAAAAATTACTAATAAAAACTTAAAATTATTTTCAATATAAATAGAAAAAAAGAACATTGACATAGTTTCATTTTGTGTTTCACAAAAGTTAGTGAGTAAAGGATCTAAATTTATAATAAAATAGTAAGATGAATTGAAAATATTGCATGATGAAATAAAGTCAAGAAGACAATATCAATATCAAATTTTAAAACACTAAATAGATATCCTTAACTAGCTAGGAATCATCAATCAAATTTAGATACATGTCCAACCAACCAAAGAATGCAACAATTTGACCATCCACGACGACCAAAACATTGAACGCCCTATAGTCTCCTTGACCAAAAGGCCGATGCTTCATTTCGAAATTGGTCATAAACCATGATCAACGATGCCAAGACCTGCAAAGATAAAAAGTTATCTGAGAATGACACATTTTCCTTTTTACTGCTATATCGGGATATTTAACTTGACATGAAAAACATTGACTCAATGAAATAGCCTATTATTTTTTATTACAGATAAGATCATGGTTATTTAGAAAAATATGACGAAATTGAAATTACCATTGCTTCTCGAGAACAAGAACTTGCACTGGGATTATTTAAATGTAATTTACCAAAATACTTAAGACAACACTCAGTTTTCATATCTAAATTGCCCTTGAAAAAGAATATCAAAGAAAGACATGCATTTTAAACTATTTAATTTTGCTTACTTCATCAAAAACTAAATCATTTAGATCTTAAATATTCATTTCATTTCATTTCATTTCGTATAAAGACAGAATAGGTCATAATAAATGATTTGGTATGAAAATATATGTGTTACCTAAAATACGGAGTGAGGGAATCCTTGATGCTCTCGTCGTTCCAATCCATGTTATTCCACCAATTGTCTTCACCTTTAATCACTTTTAATCTGTTCTTCAATATTTCAACCCCAAATGGTAATTTTTTGAGCTTTGGGCAATTATACACTTGTACATATTCCAAGTAGGGAAAATGGAGCGATCGGTTTGCAATGAGATTGAGATTCGACATGTGCCACAAAATCAAGCATCGAATGCTAGAGCTAGAGATGGAGTTGGAGTTCCCTACCTCACTTATTACTTGCTTCATTTTTCCACACATAGTTATGTCTAGAAAATTAAGGCATGGCAGTTGGAGAATCCAAGAAACATCTTTCAACATGGGGCAACCAAAAATATATAATTGACGAAGGTTGTAGAGCCGAACTCTATTCAATGAAATCTCTTCCAATAGTTTTAGGCCAGTAAAATGGAGACTGTTTAACCATCCGAAGCTTGATTCGCGACCCACACCTACAGCCAACTCAAATCGGTCTAATCTGAGGTTCTGAATGCACAAAATCTCAAGGTGGTCACTTACCCTGCATCCCCATTGCAGAGTGCCCAGATCCATTACTTGCTCATGTTTTGAAATATTCTCTCCATCCAAAGTGAGTTCCCATATGGAGACATTTAATGGTAACATGTTGAGTCGCTGAATGTTATCTGTTGTAACATTAATGGTAATTCCCACACTTAATTGGTGGCGTCCTTTGAAACATTTCAGCTCATCCCACCACCACTCGGATACAAGACAAATTTCTCTTATATCCAGCCACTTGAGCATTGATAAATTGGATATCGTCCCATTGGGAACAATCTCAAGACAAGTAGCCCTTAGAAGCAAGTACTCTAATTTGCCAAGGCAACCAAATTCAAACGGCAATCTTATTATACTACTATCTGACAAGTTTAAATATTGAAGCTCGGCTAAGCTACAAATCTCCTTGGGAAGCTCTGTTATATCACATCCACTGAGATCCAAGTATTTTAAATGAGGCATGCTTGCGAACAAACTCGGAGGAATTTGTTTCAGGTGATTGTAATTGAGAATCAACATAGAAAGTTTTGGAAAAGTGGAAGCTTCATAATCTTGTAAAGAAGTAATATTATTAAACATGAATGATGCTCGCTCTGCTTCTTGCCATTCTTCTTGTCTAGGCAATTCACTCATCCCGATTCTTGCTTTTACAATCCATTGTCTTTTGTTCCCCTCCAACCTAGAGGCCATCAATAGTGCCATGTCTCGGATGACATCGTGCATCTTTACACGTTTCTTGCTATAACGAAAGTTAAAGTCACCACATTGCTCAAGCAAGGATGCAGCCACGAGAGCTTCCAAATGGGAGTATCCTTGGGCGAAAGCTTCATTGATCACATTAAATTCACGGATTATGCCGCAGCCTATCCAACATGGTATCAACTCAGAGAATTGGTTGATCTCATAATCTTCAGGCCACAAAGCGCAACACAAGAGGCATTCTCTTATGGAGTCGTTCTCTAAGCTGTCGTAGCTAAGCTTGAAGGCTTTATACATGACGAGTGAATCTTCTGAAAGACCGATGGTTGTCCACTCATGTTTATCCCTTATTTGATGGAGAGCTTCCTTCCAAGCTTCCCAAGACCTTTTCCCTAACATGGCCCGGGCGACGGTGACAAGAGCGAGCGGAAGACCTGCACATTCTTTAGCAAGTTCTTCAGCAAGGAACTTAATTCCAGCATCTGAGCTGAGAACATCCCCATCGCTGTTCTGCTCAAAGAGTTGCCATGCTTGTTCTGAATCCAGACATCTGACAATGATCTTCTTTTCTGCCTTCATTTGTGCACACACTGTCTCGCTGCGAGTCGTGAACACCGTGACTTTGCGCGGCTGCTGATGCTGCTGCTGGCTTTGCTCAGTAGTCGAGTGTGCCATCCCCAACAGTTGAAGATTCAGATGTTCCCAAATGTCATCAAGAAACATCAAGCAGTTCTTGTTCATCAAGTAGCTACAGAGCTTATCACCACAAGTTTTTTCATCGTCATTCTCCTGCAGTGTGTTCAGTCCTAGACTCTTAGCAATATCCATCTGGAGCCTTTTCAATTGGCAGTCCTTGGAGGCCACAACCCAAATGACACGATCAAATATGGTGTGCTTAAGAAGATAGTGTTGCTGGATTCTGTTCAACGTGGTAGTCTTACCGACACCACCCATTCCGTAGATGCCTATGATGTTGTCTTCTCCGCCATCGATGTAGCTCACAATGTCCTCCACATACGACTCGATCCCAACAGGCGGTCGGTGCGAGATGGGAAGCATCACGGTGGGTTTCAGAGGCCCAACTGTGGCAACCGGATCCAGGGCACCAGCTCGGCTCATCAATTCATTAGCCTCGCCGAGCTCCTTCGCCACTCTTCGGATGATGGAGCAGTAGTTCGATGACTGTCTGATAAGAACCTGATCTCCTGCTCGCTGTGTTTGACTCGACGTGCCGTCAGTTTGATTGAAGCAATTGCAACTGAAGCAACCTAACGAAACAAAGCAGTAGAAGACTGATACAAATTCCTTTTCTATTTTTTTTTTACCCTCTTACTCTCTTATAGATAAAAGCAGTAGGTAGTAGCTTGTATGGATTAAAACATAAAGCGTGACAATTGAATTGGCATGAAAAGGGGGGAAAAAAGTATATAGGGGAGAATACTCACTAACGCTTTGGAAATCCTGCTCGATGACACCCACTTTGCCTTCCAATATCTCCACCTCTCGCAGCCACTGGCTGACTTCGTTGGTCGGAATTTTCCCTTGTCGATCCGCCTGGTCGATCTGGTTCTTGATGTCGTCCCTTTTACCTCTCAATCTTGCCATTTCCTTCTCCAATTTCTGGATGCCAGATTTTGGCCTGCCCAGTACTGGCAGCGATGCCCACAGCCCGCTCAGGCAACTGTTGACGTCTACGTCGAGATTTAGGTTGATGCACGCCATGGACGAGGATAAGGTAGCTTGCAACAAGAGATCATGTACTTCTTTTGCAGAGCAAGGGAAGGGAAGCCAAACACAAATGAAAGAAACTAGTCAAGATCTATATTGATTCGTTTATCAAAAATAAATAAATAGCGGTCAAAACTTTTTGAACATAGGTAAAATTTACTCAAAACATAATTATCGAATAATATAAGCTACTACGAATTTAAAAACAATATTCTTGATCAGAGATGATCATAACGTATTAAAAAACAGTAGAGACAATCAATTTAATTAATTAATTACATGAATTATAGAATTAATTAAAGCCACTACGCATTTAAAAATAATATTCTTGGCCAAAGATGTCAGTCATCCCACGCACGTACTACTATGCCATGTGATTTTTACAGCTGGCAAAAGGGAAGAATCATTATAACGTATTAAAAAATTTAAATAAAATTTTAAATTTCTATTGAATTTTATGTTTCTAAATTTATTGAAATAAAATTTCGTTAAACGCTAAAAAAAAATTGGAACTTAGAGAAATTCTTATTTGCCCTGAAGCTTTATATTATTTTAAAAAATATCTTTTAGAATTTATTTTAAAAATAAACATCTTTAAATATATTTTTTTTTCGGAGGTCGTTATTGCTATGACACGAGGATTCGTTCATTTATATAATCTCTATCAATTCATCTATAGATCAATACAAAGAAATTAAATTAAAAATGACTACTAATCATTAGTATAAATGACAAGTATAAGACAGATAGTTAAAATAATAAAGATGACAACAAATAAAATAAAAAAGGTTGTCTCGTTTATCAAATTAGAAAAAATATCAAAATTTTTAAATATAAATAGATAAAATTAACTTTAGAATGAGAAGAAAAAAATTAGTAATCCATTATTAAATTTTTTTAAATCAATTAATTCTCACGGTGACTGATCCTATTAAAATTTACCATCTATCATTAAAATAAATACGAGAACCATAGATAAATTTAAACGGAGGATTAAGTATCTTACTCACCTCACTTGGTGATGTCCCCCTTCATCGTAGCTTTCTTCTTTTGATTCTCCCCCTTGATCAATGCTCATCTCTGAGTCCGAATCATTCTCGAAGAGATGGTTGGCCACCAGTGCTAGTCCCGAGAAAGCTTCGGCTTCTGACTCGGGGATCGGAGGATGAAGAATCATCCCATGTAGTCTTTAGGCTCTTGCGTGTAGAGGACGCCATTTTTTGAGGCTTCTCTTTGTTCTTTTTCTTCAGTTTGGGGCAGTCATCCTTGATGTGCCCTTCCTCGTTACAGTTGTAGTATCGGACTGTGCTTCTGTTGCGTTGATGCTTTCTCGATTGCGATTTAAATTTGTTAGATTTAAGAAATTTATTAAAACGTCTTACCAGTAGCGCCGCTTTGGTTTCGTCGATCGATGCTTCAGAGTCAAGATCGTCCTTTTCGTCTTGTAGGGCAATATTGAGGTTCGACTTCTCTACTGGTTTCTCTGCAAGTCGAGACTCGTGAAGTTCGAATGTAGAAAATAAATTTTCTAAACTACTTACCTCGAAGTCGTTAGAGATGTAGTATGCATCTACTAAGGAGGCCCACTCTGGAGTTCTGGGGAAGGCGTTAAGCGCGTACCAGATCGAGTCCCGGTTCGTTACTTCTTCTCTAAGGTTACTTAGTTGAGTGATTAGCTCCTTAATCCTTGCTTGGAGTTGCGCTACCTTCTTGTCGTTGTTCATCCGGAGGTTCGTAAGCTGGGTCCGGAGGATGTGGCATCTTGCTAGCTTCGCTTCGGAGGTACCTTCGTGAAGCTCTAGGAATTTCTCCCAGAGGTCTTTCGCGGAGTCGTAGCTTCCGATCCGACTTACCTCCTCTAGCGGCAGAACGCTGAGCAGGTGGAACTCAGCCTTTCCGTTGGCGACGAAATCTACTTGTTCCTTCTTCGTCCAGTTGCACTCTTCTTTGTCTTTTTGCGCTTCATATCCATATTTCATTGTTAAGAGTATATCAAATTCAGTTTTAAAAAATACCTCCATTTTTCGCTTCCAAGTAGCGAAGTCTGTGTCGAACTTCGAGGGATGAATATTCGCTCCGACCATCGTCTTGATTGTTGTGCTTCAGTCGACGGTTAGTCCTTCTGAGGCGGTCTGGCTCTGATACCAATTGTTGGTGCAGCGGAGGCCGACAAGAGGGGGGTGAATTGCTTGAGAAAATAAAGTATACCCTCCTCAGAATTTTCAACTCAAAATAAAAGCAACTATAATAAAGTAAAACAAAAACAAAACAGAATTAAATCAGAGACTCGGGAGTTAACCTGGTTACAACTAATAAGGTTGTTAATCCAGGGCGATGAAAAGCGCGCACTAAGAAAGTCTCCTTTACTGTAGCGAAGAAGCCTTTTTACACACTTAGAAAGCTCACAAGCTGCTAGGAATTGATTACATAGTTGAATACTCAGTTTTTTTTTATAAATTCCTAGGTCCAGGGGTCCTTTTATAGCCCCTAGAAAGTCTATCTCGAAGGTCCAAGGCGCCTCCAACAGAGGTTCTGTAACGACCCAATTTTCTCTATTTTGAGTTCTAAAAGTCCATAAAAATATTTGGAAATACTTTTAAATTATTCTAGAGATTTTTAGGAATTTTTAGAGTATTTTTACGTAATTTTTGGACGTCGTTTAGTATGTTTACAAAAAGAAAGAAGTTTTGACCAAAAATGTTGAAGGTGAGACTCGAACCCAAGACCTCCGGTCGAACCTGACCCCAACCGGACACAGCCAACCAACTGGGCTACGCGTGGTTTGTTAATAAGTATGAAACGAGATATATATAAGTTATAGTAAAGGGCAAAGTTAGACCTAGTTATAAAAGGATAAGTTAAGAGGGATTAGGATATTTTTCTCCCGAAACCCTTTCTTCTCCTCTGCTTCTCGCGTGCGACGGCGTCGTTTCTGCCGAGCGAAGAAATATGAAGCCCTAGCTTCGTCTCTGGCGACCGACGAAGGTCTTCTTCAGGCGAACCTTGCGGATTCGAGCTCCTCTCGTCAAGAAGAGGCGCGAGCACAAGAAGAAGCTGAGTATTTCAAGCCTCCGAGCCCTAGATCTTCTTGCTCTCCTTCGGTTGTAAGTCCAAGCAAATCCTGGTAAGTACTACTCACCTGTGGTAGGAGTTGTTTTCGGTTTTGTTTCTCCTTGTTTCGAATCTGCCGTGACCTTCAAAGACGGAACATGGATGTGTTCAAGTTTTTCTGCCGTGCCATCATTCCGGGAAGAATTTGCTTCCATTGTGTTTTCGGAATTGTACTTGTAGTGAATTCTGATGTTAGGGATTCTAGAATAGATCCAAGGTTTTGATTGTTTTCTTGCCAATCTAATGAAGCATGATTAGAGATTTCAGGTTGTATGGTGTTAGTTGCTGCCATGACTATAAATTCCGAATATTCTAGGTTGAATAAGAGATCACCTCATTGTGGAGTAATCTGGGTTTGTAATCTTGCTGTGCCAACCAGTTAGATGTTAGGAAAGATGGGCATAAACAAATCCTTAAGCTTGCTGTTCGGATTTGGGTTTGTGCCATGAAATGGGTGCAGAATTAGATGTGTTTTTACCTTAGTAAATGCAGATTTTTTATGGGAACAACAAACAGTTCCATTGGAGCTTAGAATAATGCATTCTTTTAAGTACAGTTTTAGTTGTTCCATTGAATGCAGAATTCCAGTATGTAGTTCCTTAACAGTAGCTTTTATTTGCTATTAGTTGGACATGTACAGCTTTTATTGTGATTAGTAAGTTCAAAGTTGCTTTCTTTTGCTCTATTTTATAGCATGATTAGTAAGCTCAAAGTTACTTTCTTTTGCTCTATTTTATAGCATGATTAGTAAGTTCAAAGTTGCTTTCTTTTGCTCTATTTTATAGCATGATTAGTAAGTTCAGATTTGCTTTCCTTTGCTTTGTTTTATAACATGCTTAGAGAGTTCAGATCTGCTTCCCTTATGTTATTTTTATATAGCATGCTTGGTTAGTTGTAATCCTATACTTGTTAGATATATCTACAGGATTCTAATAAGCTCTAATCAAGGAGTATGAGAAGTATGAGTAAAGAAAAGACTAGAGTTTAGTTAAAAAGAAATAACTAGTAAATTAAAGTAAGAGGCTAGTACCCGACTTCCAAGGTTGTCGTTAAATAAATCCAGGTGACCAATTCCAAGGTCTTGGCCCTGGTAAGACCAAGGTCTTTACCTCATAGGACTAGAGGCTCGCTACCTCAGTCACTATTAGAGAGCGCGCAAAACAAAGATGGTACTAAGTCTGGGCCCAAAGAAGAGGAAAAGAAAAGAAAAGAGTAAAAGAAGAAAAGAAAAGAAAGAAAGAAGAAAAAGAAGAAGAAAGTGAATGTAATGCCCGAAAATTCTCAAAACTATTTTAAAAATATTCTATGATTTTTCTGGAATTTTAGAATATTTTTATGAAATTTTTAGAATAACGGAAGTAGCAAAAATAAATAAAAAATGAAAAATGGCCTAGGCGGGAACTGAACCCGAGACCTATTGGGTCCTATGATTTATGGTGAACCTTAGTAACCAAGTGAACCCAGCAGGGCCGTGCTGAAAGGAAAGGGAAACATTTATATTTAAGTTTAAGTAGGGCCGAATACCCACTTGATATAAATAGGGAATTAATTAGTGAGGAGATAATTTTTAACGAGACTTCTCTTCTCCTCAACCTAATCCCGCCGACCCCTCTCCCTTTTCTTCTTCTCTCGGCGCCAACCACAAGGAAGCTAGGGTTCCATCCCAAGGGTTCCAAGGAGCACCTTTCGGCGACGACACCGACATGAGGACGTTCCCCTCCGCGAGAAGAACACGTAGAAGCGAGAGGATCGTCAAGAAGATCGTCTCCACCGGAAAACTAGCGACTAGATTCATAAGAAAACTAGCGCACGAGGTAAGAAACCCCTCACCTGCAGTATAAGTAGCTTTCATGTGAATTCCATGTTGTAGCTTAGTAGTATGTAGACTTTCGACACAAAGGATGCGAATTAGCGCATACCAAGTGTTCGATTTAATTGTTTAGCACAGTGAAATGCAATTTAGGCGTTGAGTAGCTTCGATAAATGCAATAGAAGCATTTTTACAGTTTATTTAGTCTTGCTTCAGCTTTTACAGGACTAGATGTCCAATGGGTGGGCTCCCACAGTCGCCTCTAGGTTTAGATAACCTAGTTCTGAGTTTAGGCAACCTAGTAAAAGCAAGATAAGAATTTATTAGTTTACGTTCAGTATTTTACTTTCAGTGGCACTGTACTGGATTAGATATCCATTGGGTTGGGCTCCCACAGTCGTCCCTAGGTTCAGATAACCTAGTAAACCCTACTAAATTCGGGACTTGCAAACTCGGGTCTAGTTAGGGATGCGCGCATAGCACGTACGGTTGCCGGGCCCATTAGCAGTATGATTATGTATTTTCATCTATTATATGTATAGTTTTTAAACTCTCACAAATCAATTGTGTATACAGTTTAAATTCAGTACTAGCTTAGTTTAGTTTAGCTTAGTTCATGCTTCAGCTCAGCTCTTTCCTATGATTATGTATGATAGCTCTATGTTCAGCTTCTATTACACATGTTTAGATGACAGTATGCCATGATCAGTTTAGCTTTCTATGTGTTGTATGTCATGCCATGTTTAGCATATTCAGTATGTATTTTCAAATAGCATGTTTTAAAACCATGAATCACATCGTATGCATGTTTTGTGAGGTAGATGATTTCTTACTAAGCGAAAGCTTACAGATACTTTTTTCTTATACTGCAGATAAAGGTAAAGGAAAGATGGACTAGCGGAGGCTGGAGGGCAATGCGATGAAGATGTGTGTGGATGGAACTTGGAATAAAAATCCTAGGGAATTTCAGCAAGCTTGTTTTAAGCGTTAGAACCTTTTTGCATTTTGTTATTTTGCACCTTAGTATGTTAAGTGTTATGAATTAGTTAATCATGCATCCTATCATGTTAAGAACACTATTTTTGTGATGTTAGAATGTTTGGTATTTAGTTAGAATTGTTATAAGAAATTTTGGCACGAACAAGTGCTGAAATCAGACCTTTAGCACGAAATCAGAAACTCGAATCGATCAGCTGATCGATTCGAGAGTTTCTAATCGATCGAAGGATCGACTGGGCAACTTGTCTCGCGAACAGTAGGCCTCTGGATCGATCTGCCGATCGATCCAGTGAATTCTGTCGCGAACAGAAGGCTCTGGGATCGATCACTGGATCGATTGGCCAGTCTGGATCGATCAGCCGATCGATCCAGAATATCGCCCCCAGCACAGTAGCGTGCTGGATCAATCACTGGATCGATCCAACCCAAGTCCCGCATACAGTAGCCGGCTGAATCGATCACTAGATCGATTTAACCATTCCAATCGATCTGTGGATCGATTGGGAGGCCTGATATTAGAAAGAAACTCTTAGTTAAATTCCTTGACAATTGGGGAATGTAATATATGTCATGAACAGTTTAGATTACACCCTTAGCACATATAGAATCAAGAAATGATAATAGTTTAGTAAAATTTTAATTAGTTCAGCTTCTGCACCTAGATTTAATGATGGTCATGGAATAGTTAGCACAACATAATGTGACGGTCCGACCTTACAGCTTAGTTAGTAGAAGGCGGGTCGTTACAGAGTGGTATCAGAGCAGTTTCCATACTTCCTACACACACATCAGTATTGAACCTGCAGCTTCCAAGTAAGAAACGTCTCTCACTTTATTATGTTCTTTCTTGCATGTTTATAGATTCTGTAGCATGTAGATTGATGATAGTACCTAACATGATAGTGATAGTAGTTATATAAACATGATTGCCTTAGTTATGTATATCCTCTATGTCTTTAGAAATGGCACGAGGACGCCCAGCTAGAAGGGCCCCAGCTACTGAGCCCCAGCACGAGGCAGGCAGTTCAGTGCCTCCCCTAGACCTTACAGCATTAGTGGCTCAGTTACAGCAGCAGCTAGCTGAACAGCAACAGGAAATAGCCACCTTAAAGGCTAATCAGCAGAATACCTCCACAGTCACTCCGGAACCAAACTTAGCAACGCCAGTTGTCTTAGAGGTTCCACCAGTCCAGCCCACAACACTAGTAGCTCCAGCAACAGAGGCAAGGAGAGAAGCCTATCTGATCCAGTGGCAGAGAGTCAAGCCCGAGAACTTCTCAGGCACCAGTGAACCATGGGATGCCCAAGCCTGGTTCAAAACACTGGAGAGTACGATGGAGCTTCTGGACTGGCCAGAACATGAGAAGGTGAAGTGCGCCTCCTTCTGTTTGACAGGAGATGCACGTATGTGGTGGGAGAGAATTAGAAGGAAGCGCCCAGTGAACCAGATGACATGGGCTGACTTCGAGAAAGAATTCTTCGAGGAGTTCTTTCACATGAAGGTCACAAACCGCCACTATGACGAGTTCACTGAGTTTCGTCAGGGCAACCTATCAGTCGAGGAAGCTGTGAAGAAATTCAATAGACTGGCTCGTCTATGCCCCGAACTAGTCAGCACAGAAAAAGAAAGAGTTCGGATGATGCTCAAGATGCTGAGGCCGGAAATAGCAATGAACGTGGCTGGCGGCATTCATAGGCCGCAAACCACTGAAGAACTAGTCAGCAGTGCTCTGACCACCAAGCACTACCAGAATAATATCAAGCAGCAGAAGCAAGTTCTCTCAGAGTCCAAAGGACAAGGAGGTTCAGGTACTCAGAAACACCAGGGCGACAATTCTAACTGGAAAGGGAACTCCAGCAACAAGCGCAAACCAGGGAGTTACCCGAAAGGAGGACCAGCTAGCAAACAACCCAGTTATCCAAAGTGTGCTACTTGTGGGAAATTCCACCCTGGAGTTTGTCGTAAGGGCACACGAGGATGCTTTGAGTGTGGACAAGAAGGGCACATGGCCAAGCAGTGTCCAAACAAGGCCAGCTTTCCTCCACCACAGCCGATCCAGTATGAAGCCAAGCCAGCTCAGTTGCATCATATGCAGGCTGCTCTAGACGGTCCACAGATCAGCCAGGGCCGATTAGAAGCCCCTCCAGCCACGACAAATGCACGAATCTACTCGCTGACCAGAGAGGACGTAGCAAATGCATTGACAGTTGTTACAGGTCAGATTAGTATTTTACAGCAAAGTACAACTGTCTTATTCGATACTGGGGCAACCCATTCTTATATATCCAGGGCATTTGCTGAGAAGTTAGCAATACCTCCAGAGGTACTCAGTAGTCAGTTTCTGATAACATTACCTTCAGGAGAAATTATGGCATCCACGCACTGGCTCAGAGCAGTGCCAGTCGTTATAGCAGACATAGAACTCTTTTGTGATCTGATAGTGCTAAATATGACTGACTACGATGTCATATTTGGAATGGACTTCTTGATCAGATACGGTGCCTCCATCGAGTGCCGTAAGCAGAAAGTCGTATTCCAACCTAAAGTAGAAGCACAGTTCGAGTTCATCGGAGAACCCAAGAGAAAGGCCAAGAAGTTTCTCTCAGCTATGAAGGCACAGAGATTAATGGATTCAGGATGTACGGGATTTTTAGCACACGTAGTCAATACCAGTCAGGACAAGGACCAACAGCTAGCAGAGGTCCGAGTCGTATGTGACTACCCAGCAGTCTTCCCTGAAGAGTTACCAGGCTTAGCACCAGACAGGGAGATTGAATTCGAGATAGAGCTCATTCCCGGTACCAATTCTATTTCCAAAGCACCATACTGTATGGCTCCAGCAGAACTAAAGGAACTTCATGAGCAACTACAGGAGCTGCTTGACAAAGGCTTTATACGCCCTAGTCACTCACCATGTGGAGCGCCTGTCTTGTTCGTGAAGAAGAAGAACGGGAGCATGCACCTGTGTATAGATTATTGGGCACTGAACCAAGTCACGATCAAGAACAGGTATTCTCTTCCCAGAATAGATGACCTGTTTGATCAGCTAAAGGGAGCAGCAGTGTTCTCTAAGATAGACCTCAGATCAGGTTATCATCAGGTGAAAGTTAAAGAAGGGGGTGTACCCAAGACAGCATTCAGGACTAGATACGGACATTACGAGTTCGTAGTCATGCCCTTTGGCGTGACAAATGCTCCAGCTACTTTCATGGACCTTATGAACAGGGTATTCAGAGAATACTTAGATAAGTTCGTTATCGTGTTCATCGATGACATCCTTATCTATTCAGGAACTCAGGAAGAACACGCAGAGCACCTGAAAATAGTACTGCAGACCCTGCAGCAGAACCAGTTGTACGCCAAGTTCACAAAATGTGAATTTTGGTTAGATCAGGTGTCATTCCTGGGTCATATCATCTCAAAGGATGGTATCATGGTAGGCCCCAGTAAGATAGAAGCTGTGAGTAACTGGAAAAGACCCAAGAACGCCAGCGAGATCAGAAGCTTTCTGGGATTAGCAGGTTATTATAGAAAATTCGTAGAGGACTTCTCCAGGATAGCCTCCCCACTGACAGCTCTCATCAGGAAGAACAGAAAATTTCAGTGGACAGAGGACTGTGAGAATAGTTTCAACGAGCTGAAAAGAAGACTGACCAGTGCACCCATTCTAGCTCTACCTGAGAACACAGCCAGCTTTGATATTTATAGTGATGCCTCGAAGTTGGGACTAGGAGCAGTGCTGATGCAAGATGGCAAGGTGATCGCCTATGCCTCCAGACAACTCAAGGATTATGAGAGGAATTACCCCACTCATGACCTTGAGCTTGCAGCAGTGGTGTTCGCTCTCAAAATTTGGAGACATTACTTGTATGGAGCTCAGTGCAGAATGTATACAGATCATCAGAGCCTGAAGTACTTCTTTACTTAGAAGGATCTGAATATGCGACAGCGCAGATGGCTAGAACTGGTCAAAGACTACGACATAGACATCCTCTACCACCCAGGAAAAGCAAATAGGGTAGCAGATGCACTTAGCAGAAAGTCCAGTGCTACCTTGTTATCTCTAGCAGCCATGTCACCACCCCTACAGAAAGAGATCACAGATTTTGGTCTCGAACTCATAGTTGGACAGCTCTCTACTATGACTTTAGAGTCGACCTTGCTTGATGACATTCAGACAGTTCAGGAACAGGATCCTGAAATTCAGAAAATCAAGCAAGGGATAGCAGAAGCAGAAAGTGGAGAGTTTAGAGTGTCCGCTAGCGGGGTGTTGTACTTTGGCGACAGATTATGTGTTCCAGATCAGGAGGAACTACGAAGAAAGATTTTAGATGAGACTCACAAGACTCCC
Source organism: Zingiber officinale (assembly GCF_018446385.1). Classification (NCBI taxonomy): domain Eukaryota; kingdom Viridiplantae; phylum Streptophyta; class Magnoliopsida; order Zingiberales; family Zingiberaceae; genus Zingiber; species Zingiber officinale. The sequence goes on from NC_055988.1 coordinate 175,039,299, forward strand.
TATGCGTTGCATCCAGGCTCCACCAAAATGTACCAGGACTTGAAGAAACGCTTTTGGTGGCCTGGGATGAAGAGAGACATCGCTCGATATGTCAGCACCTGCCTAACCTGTCAGAGGGTTAAGGCAGAACACCAGAAACCAGGAGGAGTTTTTCAGCCTATCCAGATTCCAGAATGTAAGTGGGAAGACATTTCTATGGATTTCATAGTGGGATTACCCAGAACCATGAATGGTTTTGATACCATCTGGGTAATAGTTGACAGGTTGACTAAATCAACCCACTTCTTAGCTATCAGGATATCCTACTCCATGGAACGGCTAGCACAGTTGTATCTCAATGAGATCGTTAGACTACATGGAGTCCCACGAACCATTATATCAGACAGAGATAGCAGATTCACATCACACTTCTGGGAGTGTGTACAGTCAGCGTTGGGCACGAAGTTAAAGTTCAGCACAACCTTCCATCCTAAGACAGATGGACAGACAGAGCGGGTAAATCAGGTACTCGAAGATATGCTCCGAGCATGTGCCCTAGATTTCAAAAGAAGTTGGTGCAAATATCTGAGCTTAGCAGAATTTGCATACAACAACAGCTATCAGGCCACCATCGGCATGACACCTTATGAGACTCTCTATGGGCGGAGGTGTAGATCTCCAATCTGCTGGTATGAGAGTGGTGAACAGAAAGAACTAGAACTTCAGACAGATCTAGTGGCAGATACCACAGCAGCTATACAGCAGATCCGCCAGAGGATAGAGATAGCTCAGAGTCGCCAGAAAAGCTATGCTGATACACGGCGCAGACCTTTAGAGTTCTCAGTTGGGGATTCAGTGTTCCTCAAAGTAGCTCCCATGAAGGGAGTAATGCGTTTTGGGAAGAAGGGCAAGCTAAGTCCCAGATATGTGGGACCATACCTTATCAGCAGAAGAGTTGACAAGGTAGCATATGAGCTAGAGCTACCCCAAGAAATGTCAGCTGTTCATAATGTATTTCATGTCTCTATGCTGAAGAAGCATATCCCCGATGCCACCCAGGTGATTGAGCCCCAGCTGGTACAAGTCCGCGAAGACCTTAGCTATGATAGTTGGCCTATTCAGATAATAGACCGAGCAGTGAAGAAATTGTGGAACAAGGAAGTACCATTAGTGAAAGTTATTTGGCACAGTCACACAGCAGAAGAGGCAACTTGGGAGACAGAAGCCAGTATGAGACAGAAGTACCCAGAGTTATTTTAAGTTCGAGGACGAACTTTTTATAAGGTATGGGGGATTGTAACGCCCGAAAATTCTCAAAACTATTTTAGAAATATTCTATGATTTTTCTGGAATTTTAGAATATTTTTTATGGAATTTTTAGAATAACGGAAGTAGCAAAAATAAATAGAAAATGAAAATGGCCTAAGCGGGAACTGAACCCGAGACCTATTGGGTCCTATGACTTATGGTGAACCTTAGTAACCAAGTGAACCCAGCAGGGCCGTGCTGAAAGGAAAGGGAAACATTTATATTTAAGTTTAAGTAGGGTCGAATATCCACTTGATATAAATAGGGAATTAATTAGTGAGGAGATTATTTTTAACGAGACTTCTCTTCTCCTCAACCTAATCCCGCCGACCCCTCTCCCTTTTCTTCTTCTCTCGGCGCCAACCACAAGGAAGCTAGGGTTCCGTCCCAAGGGTTCCAAGGAGCACCTTCCGGCGACGACACCGACATGAGGACGTTCCCCTCCGCGAGAAGAACACGTAGAAGCGAGAGGATCGTCAAGAAGATCGTCTCCACTGGAAAACTAGCGACTAGATTCGTAAGAAAACTAGCACACGAGGTAAGAAACCCCTCACCTGCAGTATAAGTAGCTTTCGTGTGAATTCCATATTGTAGCTTAGTAGTATGTAGACTTTCGACACAAAGGATGCGAATTAGCGCATACCAAGTGTTCGATTTAATTGTTTAGCACAGTGAAATGCAATTTAGGCATTGAGTAGCTTCGATAAATGCAATAGAAGCATTTTTACAGTTTATTTAGTCTTGCTTCAGCTTTTACATGACTAGATGTCCAATGGGTGGGCTCCCACAGTCGCCTCTAGGTTTAGATAACCTAGTTCTGGGTTTAGACAACCTAGTAAAAGCAAGACAAGAATTTATTAGTTTACGTTCAGTATTTTACTTTTAGTGGCACTGTACTGGATTAGATATCCATTGGGTTGGGCTCCCACAGTCGTCCCTAGGTTCAGATAACCTAGTAAACCCTACTAAATTCGGGACTTGCAAACCCGGGTCTAGTTAGGGATGCACGCATAGCACGTACGGTTGCCGGGCCCATTAGCAGTATGATTATGTATTTTCATCTATTATATGTATAGTTTTTAAACTCTCATAAATCAGTTGTGTATACAGTTTAAATTCAGTACTAGCTTAGTTTAGTTTAGCTTAGTTCATGCTTCAGCTCAGCTCTTTCCTATGATTATGTATGATAGCTCTATGTTCAGCTTCTGTTACACATGTTTAGATGACAATATGCCATGATCAGTTTAGCTTTCTATGTGTTGTATGTCATGCCATGTTTAGCATATTCAGTATGTATTTTCAAATAGCATGTTTTAAAATCATGAATCGCATCGTATGCATGTTTTGTGAGGTAGATGGTTTCTTACTAAGCGAAAGCTTACAGATACTTTTTCCTTATACTGCAGATAAAGGTAAAGGAAAGATGGACTAGCGGAGGCTGGAGGGCAATGCGATGAAGATGTGTGTGGATGGAACTTGGAATAAAGATCCTAGGAAATTTTAGCAAGCTTGTTTTAAGCGTTAGAACCTTTTTGCATTTTGTTATTTTGCACCTTAGTATGTTAAGTGTTATGAATTAGTTAATCATGCATCCTATCATGTTAAGAACACTATTTTTGTGAAGTTAGAATGTTTGGTATTTAGTTAGAATTGTTATAAGAAATTTTGGCACGAACAAGTGCTGAAATCAGACCTTTGGCACGAAATCAGAAACTCGAATCGATCAGCTGATCGATTCGAGAGTTTCCAATCGATCGAAGGATCGACTGGGCAACTTGTCTCGCCAACAGTAGGCCTCTGGATCGATCAGCCGATCGATCCAGCGAATTCTGTCGCGAACAGAAGGCTCTGGGATCGATCACTGGATCGATTGGCCAGTCTAGATCGATCAGCCGATCGATCCAGAATATCGCCCCGAGCACAGTAGCGTGTTGGATCGATCACTGGATCGATCCAACCCAAGTCCCGCATACAGTAGCCGGCTGAATCGATCACTAGATCGATTCAACCATTCTAATCGATCTGTGGATCGATTGGGAGGCCTGATATTAGCAAGAAACTCTTAGTTAAATTCCTTGACCATTGGGGGATGTAATATATGTCATGAACAGTTTAGATTACACCCTTAGCACATATAGAATCAAGAAATGATAATAGTTTAGCAAAATTTTAATTAGTTCAGCTTCCGTACCTAGATTTAATGATGGTCATGGAATAGTTAGCACAGCATAATGTGACGGTCCGGCCTTACAGCTTAGTTAGTAGAAGGCGGGTCGTTATAGTGAAAGAGAAATTAAAAGATTAATTTCTAGTATAAAGATGTAAGAAAATGAAACGAGTATTATGCTTAGAATCAATAGAAGTTTAGTTCTTTAATTCTAAGCCTACAGTAGTAGTTTCATTATTTTCCTGTCAGTTAGTGAGCATGTTTAGTATTCAGCTTTATTTCTGTATACCATGAGTACATGTAGCTTTCCTTTAAACATTTCAGATTTAGTATTGTTGCATTACTTTGATGCACTTCGAGTTTTTGTGAGATAGATTAGTACTTACTAAGCGTTTCGCTTATAGTTTTATTTTCTTTCCTCCTACTACAGATAAAGGAAAAGCTTAAGATATGAAAGGGAGGCGACAGGGTGGTGGTGGTGATGAAGGTGTGTGATGACTGGACTGTGGAGAGATCCAGAATTAGCTGGCAAAATTGTCAAAACTTTATGTTTAATTCTTTTAGTTTCCTTAAGTGTTATTATGAGTTGAGACTGTATTTAAGTTTATTCCGCACTTTACTTTTATTATTTGTGGAGTGATGTAGTTGGTTGCTTTTGCTAGAGTAGTTGCTTTGGTTATAGTGTGATTTTATTACTGCGTGGTTGTGAAAAATGTGTTCCAGCCGCCTGTGGCTGCGTATATATTGTTTTTATTATGGATTTGGTCACCGGTACAGGGGAGACTCTGCCGAAATTTTTCGGTAGGAATTCCTCTGGGCCATGATAAATCTAACTAATGTTAATAATAGCGCTAGTGACATCAGTAAGTAGAGTGATAGATAGGTAACAACCGCCCTTAGAGAGTAGTAGTAAGAAGGGTGGTCGTTACAGGTTCAAGGCGCCTCCAACCAAGTCAACGGATAGAACTCTATCCGCGCTCAAATGGTCGTTTTGACCAGGCTGAAGGTGCCTTAAACATTGTTGAAGGCGCCTCCAAGGTGGAGGAGCCTCCAACAAGCTTTAAGGCGCCTCCAAGTTGGAGGCGCCTCCATTACTTGATGAGGGTGCCTTGAGCTTGGTTTCCAGCTTGTTTTCTCCTTTGTTTTGACTTTCGAAGCTCCGTTCTTTTTGGTGACTTCGACCAATCGAAATAGGGTTCACCCAAACCCAATTTTCGGCCTTCTCCTCGAGCAGGCTTTCGTCCCGGCTTAACGTCCCTCGAACACCGCACACGTTCTTCTCGTCCACCGGTGTACTCTTCCGCAGCTCTCTCGTCTTTCAGACGCACTGAGCCCATCGGCTCCCATCCCGTGCCGTCCTTCTTGCTAGCTGCGTCTTCTGCTCGACTTCCTGCGCTCCTAAGCTCCTGCACACTCAGACACAGGGATCAAACACAAAGCAGGACCTAACCAACTTGGTTGATCACATCAAAATAATCACGGGGTCCAACACCATGCATGTATACTTGTGATGTATGATATGAAAGAGTTATATGGATAACAAGAGGAATATGTGAATGTGTGGTGATAGGACGAGATTGGTGTCTCAAGATGAGCTTCGGGGAGGGCCTTTCCAAAATGAATAATGACACACACCATGTTATCTACAATATAAATTAATTGAACAACTACATTTATCATAAATGTAGACATTTGACCAATGTGATTCCTATTTCTAGATAAATGTTTATACCAAAAGCTAGGCTTTTAGTATACACTCTAACACTCGCCCACCAGTGTACTCTTCCACAGCTCTCTCGTCCTTCGGACGCACCGAGCCCGTCGGCTTCCTTCCCGTGCCGTCCTTCTCGCTAGCTACGTCTTCCACTTGACTTCCTGCGCTCCTAAGCTCTTGCACACTCAGACACAGGGATCAAACACAAAGCAGGACCTAACCAACTTAGTTGATCACATCAAAATAATCACGGGGTCCAACAATTCCCCCTTTTTGATGTGTATCAACCCAAGTTCAAGTTAGGGTAAAAACAAGAAAATAGTAATTTTAAGAAAATTACTAAACTAACATTTCAAGCACAAAAATAATAAAATTTGCAACATAAGGTAGATTTTTTTTAAAAAAAAATTAATTTTCCTAGCTCCCCTAAACTTGTTACTTAACTCTCCCCCTTTGATCACAACAAAAACGGGGTACGAAACAATATATTTAAACTTAAATAAAAATACTATTTGAGAAAAAAAATTCTAAGTATTTTTTCAAAAATTTATGTGCAGCCTTTAAAAATGAAAAAAATATTTAAGTAACCTTTTAAAGCATTGTTTTATTCTAATTTTAATGTTTTTACCAGAAAGTTAATTAAACATTTTATTTCGATATTTTAGCTTCCAGGTCTTGGCGAGGCATTTGGCCTTCTTGGTTATTAGAGCAACAACCACTTCCTTAGACAAAGCTTCATAAAGAAATTCATTGTTTAATTTACTCGCTGTGAGCTTTAACTTATAAAGTTTTAATCTAGCAAAGATTTTGGAATCCAGTATAAATTCTTTCCTACTGAGTTATTTAAAAATTTAAGGGGTACATAATTTCTTGGAACTTTCCTAAGTTGTCCCTGATGTTTTCTAATATACCAGTTTAATTTTTCGTAGACCTTAATTTTTGATTTTTGAAATCGATTTGGTCTTAAACATGCATTCTCAGTTTTCAATTTTTCAATTTCTAAATTCGAATTCTCTAATAACGTTTTTAAGTTGGCAATTTCTTTTTTTGATTTGACTAAGTCTTTGGTAAGCACTTTGACAAACTTAAAAGACTGAGATGGAGTGGCATCACGTACCTTACTCACCTCACTTGGTGATGTCCCCCTTCATCGTAGCTTTCTTCTTTTGATTCTCCCCCTTGATCAATGCTCATCTCTGAGTCCGAGTCATTCTCGAAGAGATGGTTGGCCACCAGTGCTAGTCCCGAGAAAGCTTCGGCTTCTGACTCGGGGATCGGAGGATGAAGAATCATCCCATGTAGTCTTTAGGCTCTTGCGTGTAGAGGGCGTCATTTTTTGAGGCTTCTCTTTGTTCTTTTTCTTCAGTTTGGGGCAGTCATCCTTGATGTGCCCTTCCTCGTTACAGTTGTAGTATCGGACTGTGCTTCTGTTGCGTTGATGCTTTCTCGATTGCGATTTAAATTTGTTAGATTTAAGAAATTTATTAAAACGTCTTACCAGTAGCGCCGCTTTGGTTTCGTCGATCGATGCTTCAGAGTCAAGATCGTCCTTTTCGTCTTGTAGGGCAATATTAAGGTTCGACTTCTCTACTGGTTTCTCTGCAAGTCGAGACTCGTGAAGTTCGAATGTAGAAAATAAATTTTCTAAACTACTTACCTCGAAGTCGTTAGAGATGTAGTACGCATCTACTAAGGAGGCCCACTCTGGAGTTCTGGGGAAGGCGTTGAGCACGTACCAGATCGAGTCCCGGTTCGTTACTTCTTCTCTAAGGTTACTTAGTTGAGTGATTAGCTCCTTAATCCTTGCTTGGAGTTGCGCTACCTTCTTGTCGTTGTTCATCCGGAGGTTCGTAAGCTGGGTCCGGAGGATGTGGCATCTTGCTAGCTTCGCTTCGGAGGTAACTTCGTGAAGCTCCAGGAATTTCTCCCAGAGGTCTTTCGAGGAGTCGTAGCTTCCGATCCAACTTACCTCCTCAGGCGGTAGAACGCTGAGCAGGTGGAACTCAGCCTTTCCGTTGGTGACGAAATCTGCTTGTTCCTTCTTTGTCCAGTTGTACTCTTCTTTGTCTTTTGGCGCTTCATATCCATATTTCATTTTTCGCTTCCAAGTAGCGAAGTCTGTGTCGAACTTCGAGGGATGAATATTCGCTCTGACCATCGTCTTAATCGTTGTGCTTCAGTCGACGGTTAGTCCTTCTGAGGCGGTCTGACTCTGATACCAATTGTTGGTGCAGCGGAGGCCGGTAAGCGGGGGGTGAATTGCCTGAGAAAATAAAGTATACCCTCCTCAGAATTTTCAACTCAAAATAAAAGCAACTATAATAAAGTAAAACAAAAACAAAACAGAATTAAATCAGAGACTCGGGAGTTAACCTGGTTACAACTAATAAGGTTGTTAATCCAGGGCGATGAAAAGCGCGCACTAAGAAAGTCTCCTTTACTGTAGGCGAAGAAGCCTTTTTACACACTTAGAAAGCTCACAAGTTGCTAGGAATTTATTACAGAGTTGAATACTCAGTTTTTTTTTATAAATTCCTAAGTCCAGGGGTCCTTTTATAGCCCCTGAAAAGTCTATCTCGAAGGTCCAAGGCGCCTCCAACAGAGGTTCAAGGCGCCTCCAACCAAGTCAACAGATAGAACTCTATCCGCGCTCAAATGGTCGTTTTGACCAGGCTGAAGGTGCCTTAAACATTGTTGAAGGCGCCTCCAAGGTGGAGGAGCCTCCAACAAGCTTTAAGGCGCCTCCAAGTTGGAGGCACCTCCATTACTTGATGAGGGTGCCTTGAGTTTGGTTTCCAGCTTATTTTCTCCTTTGTTTTGACTTTCGAAGCTCCATTCTTTTTGGTGATTTCAACCAATCGAAATAGGGTTCACCCAAATCCAATTTCCGGCATTCTCCTCGAGTAGGCTTCCGTCCCGACTTAACGTCCCTCAAACACCGCGCACATTTTTCTCATCCACCGGTGTACTCTTCCGCAGCTCTCTCATCCTTCAGACGCACCGAGCCCATCGGCTCCCATCCCGTACCGTCCTTCTCGCTAGCTGCGTCTTCTGCTCGACTTCTTGCGCTCCTAAGCTCCTGCACACTCAGACACAGGGATCAAACACAAAGCAGGACCTAACCAACTTGGTTGATCACATCAAAATAATCACGGGGTCCAACACCATGCATGTATACTTGTGATGTATGATATGAAAGAGTTATATGGATAACAAGAGGAATATGTGCATGTGTGGTGAGAGGACGAGATTGGTGTCTCGGGATGAGGTTCGGGGAGGGCCTTTCCAAAATGAATGATGGTGCAACACATAGGTTTCTACTAGTATGAGTTGTACCATAAGTCATATGCTCGTTGCACAACTAATTATATGATCATGGACCAACTGAATGTGCTCTAATGATGGTTACCACACTTACGCTATGTTTGTCCCTTATTAAGCTATGCATATGTTTTCCTTTCTGTAGAGTAAGTTTATGTTCTACGCTTCCTAATTTTGTTCTTACTTATATTATACTCTTGTTAGGTTTTAGATGTTTGCATTAGTAATTACTTAAGATTATATTTTTGTCATGCTCATGTTATGCTTTAATTATGCAATTATTTAAGTGGGGCGAAAAGGATGTTAACGTTTATGTTTGGCAAGGGTATGTTCACGATTATACTCTCCTTATGTTTATGCAAGTAGCTAGAGGATAAATTAGTTAGTATAGATTCCTCGATAGGACACATGAATATAAGAACTAATAAATACATAGTATGGTTTGAGTGTGTTGAGTTTCTTGACTCACAAATTTTAACTATTTCAGGTAATGAGACGAATGAGGAACATTGACAAGTGAACCAGCTCAGGACAATGGCAGTACAACCTAAAGACCTTCTAGTTTAGTTTCTGTGTCAGTTGGATGTTTCCTTTTGTAGAATAAATTCTGGAGCTATGTGATCAGTACCTAATGTAACTAGTAGTTAAATGTTTTAATGACCACCTAAGTACCTCAGCTAGATTGAGAGTATGTTATGATTGTAAGTGTATTTATGATTTGGGACGACCAAAAAAAATCTAGGACGTTTCACAGCGGACATAGCCGCCAACTAGCGGCCGACACAATCACCAACTGGCGGCCGACACAACCGTTGTAACGACCTGGCCCCTCGGCCCCTTGGGCGACCACACTAGCGGCCCAACTGGCGGCCCAACCTTGGTCCCTTGGGCAGCCACAATGGCGGCCCAACTGGCGACCCCTTATGTCGTCAACCGACGACCCTTCGGCCGTGCCATTACTCACAAGGACTTCCCACCCCTAGTCAGTGGATTTTCGCCTTCCCCAGGATTGGAACTCTAGATCTCCAGGTTAAATACTAGAGTTTATGAATCCTAGTAGCCAAGTGAGCAAATAAATTGTCACGCCCGGGGGAGTCCCTATCCGAATAAATTTCGGCAGTACCTCCCTTGTACGGGTGACAATCTGAACCATTTCTATAGACACAATATACCTCAGCCACAGGCGGCTGGAATATACACACAACCACGCAGTTTATATGCAGTCTAGTCGGCGGATACAATAAAATACACAACCACGCAGTTATATGTAAAATCTAACAGCCCACTTGACTGTACCAAAACCAAACACAGCGGAAATACAATGCACAACACATACAAACTAAAAACGAAAATTGCTAGTCGGCTAGGCTTACACCACATAACCAAAACAACACTCCAGAAACAAAACCAGAACACAAAGATAAATGCACAAATTCTATATACCAAAATAAGAATAAAAAAAACGGAGACAGGTCTTCTGATGTGACGTGGGGACCGGCAGGCAGAATACTCCCAAGCGACTCCATAAACAACTTGGTACCTGAAAAAAATAGTATCCACGGGGATGAGTTCAACAACTCAGTAGATACCTAGTTGACATGTATAGTAAACTATAACAAATAGTAATAACTATGGAGTACAATCTCCTAAACAAAAGCTGGAAATGCACAATAGAAAAGGGCTGAAGAGAACTGTACTCACCAGAACCTCCTATCAGAATAGTCAGGTCGTCAGATCGAGAGTATCATAAATCCTGTATGCATGTCAAACATATGTATGCATCCAAATACAGCATATAAGTGCAGCAACCACAATCAGTAAATGCATCAATGCATATGATGCCAATGACATGGTCACCCCTGACGCCAGTCAACCATCTCACACACGATGGTGAGACCGAGTGGGTAGGGTTGTGACAACCGTGCACTCTGCCATCACTGCTCCTGATGAGTGACCGAATGGACGGGATGCTGTCGGAGTACACCTATCCTCCTACCCCAAATCATAAGTGGGGGAGCACGATGCTATCATCTCCCGGTACACGATGACGGGGAGGAATCTCTGCCGGCTACCACGCTGCGTCACACTACCCATGAGCGGACCAACGGAGCCTAACAAAGTCTAATCGTCTGCCGGCTACCACGCTGCTACACTAAACCAGTGGAGCCTAACAGAGCAGAACTATCTACCGGCTACCACGCTGAGTCATCAGACCAGCGGAGCCTAACAGCAGAACTGTCACACACCTGCCTGATATACCACTAACTCATGAGTGGTGGTGTGTGCAGATCTATGTAATTGACGATGTGCTCAACAATAATGGAGCCAACTATCGCACATCATGAAATCATGCGAGATGATGCATGACACTAAACATGACAATATCCCGAACAGCATAGCAATATCCATATATATATAAAATGTGTACCATAGGGTAATGAATCAAATCAAAGGTACACAGATCAGATAAGGTATAAAAACCTAGATCCTGAACTCAATAAACACATGGTTGTGTCACTATACCTACCTGATTATACATGTGTTTTGCCACATGTATAATCAGGTAGGTACTAACATGCAGTGCATAATAAGTAAACAAAACAAGCATGTAACAGGTATCGGGTAGTGACCAACCGAAGCAAAGACGAACATAATCATTACTAAAGGTTATAACCTACTAAACATATCAACATGACATATCAAAGATAAGTCAAGGTACCCGCCTCAAATAGCAGGTCCAATCCAGTCAAATCCAACGTCGAGATACTCGTCCCGCGTCAAAGTCCTACAACCACATAACACATGGTACAACTAGGTCAAATATGAACTAGTGAGCTAAATCTATCATGAACCAAATAACTAACTTAACCCTAATCTAATTAGGGATCTATTCTCGTTAGTTCAATTAAATTTAACTCAATCTATGAACCCTTATAATCCTATAAACTCACCAAATTTGTCGTAGCTAATGGTGGCTCACGACTGAAAGGGTTTTCACCATCCAAAGATGATCTACTGTTGCCCACTCTTTTCCTGCTAACATAATAATTCTGAATCAACTAATCCAATCTATCATTTCAGAAATGAAATGAAATTCTACACACTTCTTACCCAAATCCAAATATGTAGCCACTCCGTGAAGGATCCAGTGGCTGCTGTGATGAAGAGGAAGCTCTCCAAGCCATCCCACAATACTTCAGAAAAGAACCTCACTGCTGGAATCAAACGGATCAAGAACAAGATCAAGCAGTGGAGTTTACGGATTAAATCAAGGAATGAAAATCACTAGTCCAACCATAACCTAATTCCAACCAAATCTATTCATCTTACCTCTTCTTCTCCACTGGTGAAATCCACTAGAGAACTCTTTAAGTGGCAGCGATGCTCTGCCTTCAGCCCTTCCACTACAACAAAAACCTTCATAGACATCGGTTTTCCACCGGTGTCTATTTGATTTTCGACCGATGTCTATGAAGCCGATGTTAAAAGTCTGCCATTTTAGACATCGGGTTAAAACCGGTGTAGTATCACTTAACGACACCGGTCTTCGAATCGGTTATTAACCGGTGTAGTATCACTTAACGACACAGTTTCATCAACGGTGTAAAACCGATGTAATATTGTATGTTAATAACACCAGTTTTGGCAACGGTAAATGGCCGATGTAATATTACTTTATAACACCGGTTTTACATCGGTGGAAAACCGATGTAATATGTATATTTTTTAACAGCACAGATTTGATTTTAAAACCGACAATAACAAAAAAAATACACAAATATTCACAAATCGTACAAATATTCTTCATTCAATAATATCCATAAAATACACATATTCACAAATTATATAAATAATCTTCTTACAACAATATCCATAAAATACCCAAACATTCTTTTTACATCAAAAGCTAGCTAATAGATATCAAAATCAAAGTATAACATTCTGTTAACACATCAAGGTACAACTGTCTCAAATGTAATCTAGCATACATTCAGCCCACTCGAACCGCACTTCATCAATTTCAACTCTGGAGTACTTGAGATTTGTAAACTGTAAAAACACATAAATCCACCATATGTCAAATAACTAAAACAAATGTGTACATGTATCAAATAAAATAGAATACTGAGTTTTTAAAGGCTGCTGTGGAAGATAACGAATATAACAGTGAAGGAAGCATAGAAGAACAAAGAAAATGTTCATAGTTAACAAGCAAATGAAGAGATATACTATTTATTGTACTACCTCTGATGCCATCTTCCAAATCTCATAAGCAAGAATGCAACTGTGCCCTTTGTATACACATGGCTAATAGACATAATACAATAAGGAGCAAAAGCTATAAAATTCACCATCACCACGCAATCAATGAAGCAAGCAAACACAAGGTGGGTTGATATGCAGTGAAAGTGTTAATTAAGTGGAACTGCAGCAAATTACCTGTTTCTATGTTGCATCATCAGTACAATTAGCCATGTGCATGAAGATGGGGGTCTAAAAGTGTATATCTGGTTAAGTAGTTTCTATTACTGGCTTTTACTGTAACAGATCAACTGAAAAGTGTATATCTAGTTAATTTACAAGTAATGAAGTATTCACAATCAGGAAGCTATTTAATGGTCTTCTTTCTTAACAAGAGCAGGGAATTTTCTTGATGCAAACTAGCCAATTACTGTAATCATAGGGCACAAGGTCACAAAACTCAGAAACATCGATTATGATAGGACACTGAGATCCTAAGCAGCAATTTTACTTCAGAAAAACCTTGGAAACGATCCCAAATTCAAGAACATAAAGATCCTAACATATCACACTTACATCCGTCAACTCTGCCTTACAGCACAGCGGACAACAAGAGTGGTGCATGGTCGCCAATTGTACTAGTAAAGGTTCTCCTCTCTTTTTCTCTCAAATTTGATTGCCTGACTATTTATCCTAAAAGCTAAGTTGTTAGGAAAGAGAGAAAGAGACTAATATATACATTGATATCCTTAATAATCTCCATCTCTTTCTCCAATTCTAATTCCCTCTTTTCGGCCACTCTAGTTACTTTTGAGGGTATTTTTACTAGACTTTGGTTGGCTATTACTGATCTTATTCTTAAGCCAAACCAGCTGATTAGATTGATAAATATTCATTTATGAATCTCTATCAGTACAATCGAAATCTGATTAAAGACAACCTTAACAGATTGTTCACACTCCAGATTCTGCGAACCACCAGATTGTCAATTGAAGCAAAAAAAGAAACATGATAGCATCTAATAAAGTAGGGCCATATTTGATGGTAGATGTACAAAAAAAAAATTGGTTCTCAAAATTCAGAAAATACACTTAAACAATAAAAAAAAAAAACTTAGTTTAGAGTCACAAAATGAACCTTTTTCTATGAAACAGGAGCCCAACATTTAAACAATCAAAATAAGGATTAGTATTGATTACCCATTTATCTTAATAAGTTAGGTTAAATTCGAGTATCAATGTGTTAGATATTTAGAGGAAGTTGAGCAGGTTCAAAAAATGTAATCAATCCTTTAATCCTAAGGTTACCATTTAAGATAGCTTATCCAGCCACTCTACTCACTGCATCTCCTAATCTCTAATTCCTTTCTTCTTAGGCAATCATTTAGTCTCCAATAGGACAGCTCTAAGCAAGAATCTTTCTTCTCGGTGTGCATCATATGCTTCAACACCAACTTCCCATAATTCTTTTAAATCGTCAATCAAAGGCGCCAAGTACACATCAATGTCATTTCCCGGCTGTTTAGGACCAGAAATCAACAGCGTGAGCATCATATATTTTCTGTTCATACACAACCATGGAGGAAGGTTATAGGTGATCATTATAACTGGTCAACAACTACATGTAGAACTCATCAAACTATGAGGATTGATTCCATCAGTTGCTATGGCCAACCTTAGATTTCTTGTCTCAGAAGCAAAATTTGGCCAATTATGATCCACAAGTCTCCAACAAAGTGCATCAGCTGGATGTCGCATATAGGCATCACATACTCTTTTATTAGCATGCCAAATTAACTCCTTAGATATTTCCTTGCTCCGAAACATTCTTTGAAATCTAGGAATAGGAGGAAAGTACCATAAAATTTTTGCAGGGACTCCTTCAATTATCCTAGAATTCTTGTCCAACTTCCACCTTGACAACCCACAAGTAGGACAATCAGTAAAATCCTCATACTCCTTCCAGTATAAGACACAATCATTAGGGCAAGCATGTATTTTCTTATAAGTCATCCCCATTGCACATAAGCTTTTCTTTGCATCATATAAAGATAAAGGCAATTCATTGTCAACGGGAAACATTTCTCCAAACAAGACAAGTAGTTCAGTAAAACTATTATCACTCCAGCTGTATTTCACTTTCAAGTTATATAATTGCACAATTACAGATAACTTTGTAAATTTAGTACACCCAACATACAGGGGTTTCTCAGCATCCTTAAGTAATTTTATAAATTGATCTGGATTCTCTGAACTTTCATATGCAGCGTGTACCATATCTATAGGTTTATCAGCAAAATAGTTTTCACTTTCTCCAGCTGCATCATTCTCTTTCTTTAAATCTACTAATACAGATTCTTCCCCATGCCATATCCATTTTTTGTATGTTAAGTCTATACCATTACAATACACATGTGCCCTTATGCTGTTAATATTAGTGTTCCATAGATTGCCACATTTCGTACAAGGACAAGGTATACTAGTAGGATTAGTAGCATGTTGCAGCGCAAATTGCAAGAAAGATTCTAGTCCAAGTTCAAACTCATGTGATAATCTATCCTTTGCCATCCATGCCTTGTCCATTTTGTTGTAATAATGAATCTAAAATCAATCAAAAATATCAAGACAATTACAACAATGAGCCAAAATTCTTAATCCATCATTATACAAATAAATTAACTATGCGGGTCCTCCAAGAAACCAACTATGCTTACCAAGAAAAGGATACGAATACATTTCATAAACCAGAAACCAACTACTTCATCATTATACCAATAAATTTTAAACCAGAAACCAACTACTTCATCATTATACCAATAAATTTCTAAACCAGAAACCATGACATTTTAGTGAAAACAATTAGCCTAGACATAAAAGAAACTTGATAGTTCAAGGATTACATAAAACCAACTTAGCAACAGGAACTAAGAACTCCTCAATCTATCAAACAAAAATGATAAAATCAACTCAAGGTAGTGTTTGAGGAAATTCATCAAACACATTGCATGCATCAATCAATTAATACTTGTAAACAAGAGATCAAGAAGATGCAACTGTCGAAGATGAGGAAGAAATTCAGTAGCGATGATGTATAAAGGAAAAATTACCGGAATGTGAAGAAGGACTCGAGCGGTGGCAGTGAATGCTGGACCGGAGATGGATGAAGCAAAAACTACTGGAATGCGAAGAAGGTCTCCTCTTCTCAACCAAATGGAGGAGTTGGAGGAGATGCGGTGTGGTTGGACGGAGAAGCAAGTTCGTTGTGTCTTGATCCTGATCAGGAGAGGATCTAGGAAGGGGGAAGAGGGAGATGAGGTTGAGAGAGATGGTCAGATGGTCGGAGGTTTAGGTTTAGACTGAGAGAGATGTCTCGGTTTAGGTTTACGCGAGAGATGTCGCGCGGAGGAACGGGCGGGATAAAGATTTAGGTTTGGAGGGAACGTCACAGTGTGCAGATTTTGGCTTGTGGGGGAATTAAAATATTTTATTTTGGTTCATTAACATCGGATTTTAAAAACCGATGTTAAAATCGATGTCTATTAACGAAAAAAAGAGCGCTCATAGACATCGCTTAAAAAACCGATGTCTATGAGTGGAAATCTGCGCTCATAGACACCGGTTTTTAGAAAAATCGGTGTAAAATACTCAAAGGCATCGGTTTTAGCCTAAAACCGTTGTTGTTCCACTGATATCTATGAGGGATTTTGTTGTAGTATTCCCTACTGTTTCCTCCTTCCAGCGACAACTATGCTCGGCGGTAGGACGTGCACAGCGAAGATCGAAGAGGAATGAGTCGGCGATGCAGAGAGGCACGACTGGGGTTGCGATCGGAAGCTAGGGCTCGGAGAAGGACGACGGTGTCGTGAGCCCAGGGAGGAGGAAGTCGGCTGGTTATGGACCCAACCTAGGGCACAGGAAATCGGCTGGAGGCGAGAGCTCTGGTGGCTAGCGATCGGCCGCGACGGCTGTGGCGTCGGGAGTGGGGCGTCGACGCTAGGGCAGAGGGGAATCTCGGCCGCGTCTGCTGTGGCGACAACAACGACGCTAGGGCTCGGATGCGAGCGGATCGGGGTCGGCGTCACGTCGGCCATTGGAGAGGAAGAGGAGAGGGAACCGTCGCGTGGCGGTTTTGGCAAGGGGTCGGCGGCTCGGCGCGAGGAGGAGGGAGGTTAAGGCACGCGGGGGAGAGAAAATAAAGAAAAAGGAAAATAGGAAAAGAAAGAAAAATAAATAAATAAAACTTTTCCTCATTCAGTGGGGTAGCCTAAACAGGCTTTTCCGGGGCCCAGTTTTATCCCCGTGAACCTAAGCCATACAGTTTCCGAAAAATTCCCAGAAAATTTTTAAAATTTCTGGAAATTTCCCTTATAGTGTCTCGCCTATTTTTGGTATTTTACAACTGTCAGCCACGTGCTAGCGGCCTGCATAGCCGACAGTTATCGCCGACGTCGAGAAGAGGGAGAGAGGTGGGAGGAGAGGATTTACCGAAGAATCCTTGGAGTATGAGGAGATTGGGGAAGAAAAATGGCCACCTGCGTAAGTGGAGATCGGGGTCGTGACCTAGTTTGTAATCGGTATTACCGACGAAATCATGATTCCATCAGAAATCCTTAATGGGTATTACCGACGGAATTACAATTCAGTCAGTAATACATTAAACTTACCAACGAAATCATAATTCTGTTGAAAATTCCTAATGGATATTACCAACGGAATTGTGATTCTGTCAGTAATACATTGAGCTTACTGACAGAATTACGATTCCATCGGTGATGGAATCGTTAAGGTTTTTGTGTTATAGCCATATTTTACCTACGGAATAATATTTCTGTCAGAATTACTAATGGAAAATTTTCTATCCGTAATTTCGTCAATAATCCTAATTTTTTAGTGGGTACTCGTGTGATCTTAATGTAAATGTTATTTAAATATTAAAATCCATGATCAATCTCAATTTTCTCAATCACTAGAGACATAAAAACATTTGATAAGTGTTTTAAACAATTGTGTTTCTACTTTAATGGCGTGATTTCAAAAGAAATGAAGAAACGTTGAGTCAAAGCGGCTCCAGGTTCAAATCAATATTTTAAAAATTAGACATAAATTTTATTTAATTTTTTCAATTAAATTTCACTGGAAGGTCAAACGGTGTTTTTTTTTTATCGGATGAAATTGTTGATCGGCTCAAATTAGTAGGCAATTTTTGTTTTAACGGAGACAATAAGTTAACGGAAAGAATATCCAATTAAACTTATTCAGACCATATAATAAAGTTTAGGGCAATGATATGCAGATAAAAAAAAATTAAAAAAATAGAGATAGACACATAAATTATGCTCCACTATTTTTTCTTTTTACATATATTTTTTTTAAAGTTTATAAACATTAATGTTAAAGTAATAAATCAAACCATGTCATTTACGTGTCATCTTGCATCGTAGTAATTAATATGATCAAATGATGATATCAAACAAAATTAAAACTATAACATTATATGAACTGAAAGTCCTTCATGATGAAGTAAAGTTAAGAAGACAATATCAATGACCAAATTTTAAAACATTAAAGAGATGCCCAATTAACAAGCTAGGAATCATCAATCAAATTTAAATACATGTCCAACCAACCAACCAAAGAATCCATCAATTTGACCATTCACGACGATCAAAACATTGAACGTCCTATAGCCTCCTTGGCCAAAAGGCCTGTGCTTCATTTCGAAATTTGTGGCCTATAAAGATCACAACATTTTGTTAAAAGTAATAGATATTGGAGCAAATTTAAAATAGTTAAGAATAAGCTATTAATATTGTCAAGTCCTACTACTCATCATAATATTCATCTACATTGAATAATATTGACAATGTGAGATTTTTCATTTGCTGTTATATCAGGATATTTAACTTGATAGGAAAAGCATTGACTGACTGTAGTAGCCCATTATTTTTTATATTACAAATCAAGATCATATTTATTTGAAAAATATGATGAAATTGAAATTAATTGCTTGTCCAGAATAAAAACCTGAGTGGAACTGCAATTTATCAAAATACCATGCCGGCACTTAGTTTCCATAGTTATAAAAAGACATTTATTTTCTAAAACAGATTCCCTAAATTGCCCTTAAAAGAATATCAAACGAAGGTATGCATCTTAAACTATTTAATTTGCCTACTTCATAAATTTAAATATTCACTCATTTTATACAGACAGAATAAATAATAACTTATTTGATATGAAAAATATAGTGTTACCTAAAATAAGGAGTCAGGGAATCCTTGATGCTCTCGTCATCCCAATCCAAGTTGTTCCACCAATACTCTTCACCACGAATCCATTTTAATCTGTTCTTCAACATTTCAATCCCAAATGGTAATCTTTTGAGTTCTGGGCAGCCTTTCACATCTATATATTCCAAGTAGGGAAAATGGAGCGGTCTATTTGCAATGCAATTAAGGTTCGGCAAGTAGCCCAAAATCAAACTCTGTATAGAGCTAGAGCTAGAGATGGAATTGGAGTTCCCTACCTCACTTATTAGTTCCTTCATTTTTCGACAACATTCTATCCGTAGAAAATTAAGGCATGGCAGTTGGAGAACCCAAGAAACATCCTTCAACATGTCACAACTATAAATATATATTTGACGAAGGTTGTAGAGCCGAACTCTATTCAATGAAATCTCTACCAATAGTTCTAGGCATTCAAAATGGAGGCGCTTTAAACATCCAAAACTTGATTCCCGACCCATGCCTGCAGCCAACACTAATCTGCTTACTCTGAGATCTATAATGTTCAGAATATCAAGCTTGTCACTTACCCTGCAACCCCATTGTGGAGTGCCCAGATCGTAATTTGGAAGTTTTGAAACATTCTCTCCATCCAAAGTGAGTCTCCATATGGAGACATTTGGTAACATGTTGAGTCGCTGAATGCTATCTGTTGTAGCATTAATGTTAATTGCCACACTTAATTGATGATGCCCTTTAAAACATTCCAACTCATCCCACCACCACTCGGGTACAATATAATTGTCGCTTATATCTAGCCACTTGAGCATTAATAAATTGGATATCGTCCCATTGGGTACAATCTCAAGAGGCATATAACTTAGAAGCAAGTACTCTAATTTGCACAAGCAACCCAACTCGGCCGGTAGTTTTGCAATAGAATTGTAGGATAAGTCTAAATATTGAAGCTCAGTTAAGCTACCGATCTCCATCGGAAGCTCTATTATACTACAAAAACTAAGATCCAAGTATGTCAAATGAGGCATGCTTTTCAACAAGCTCGAAGGAATTGCTTCCAGGTCCATGTTTTCACGGAGAATCAACATAGAAAGTTTTGGAAAAGTGGAAGCTCCATACTCTTGTAAAGAAGTAATCCGATTGTTCATGAATGATACTCGCTCTGCTTGTTGCCATTCTTCTTGTCTAGGCAAATTAAGTAATCCGATTCCTGCTTTTACAATCCATTTTCTTTTGTTCCTCTCCAAACTAGAGACCATCAATAGTGCCATGTCTCGGATGACATCGTGCATCTTTACAAGCGTATCCTCATAAGGAGTGTTGATGTTATTACATTTCTCTAGCAAGGATGTAGCCATGAGAGCTTCCAAATGCGAACATCCTTGTGCGAAAGCTTCATTGATCACATTAAATTCACGAATTATGCCGCAACCTATCAAACACGGTATCAACTCAGAGAATTGGTTGATCTCATAATCTTCAGGCCACAAAGCGCAGCACAAAAGGCATTCTCTTATGGAGTCATTCTCTAAACTGTCATAGCTCAGTTTGAAGGCTTTATACATGACGAGTGAATCTTCTGGAAGACATACGGTTGTCCATTCATGTTTATCCCTTATTTGATTGAAAGCGTCATTCCAAACTTCCCAAGACCTTTTTCCTGACATGGCACGAGCGACGGTGACAAGAGCTAGCGGAAGGCCTGCACATTCTTTAGCAAGTTCTTCGGCAATGAACTTAATTCCAGCATCTGAGCTGAGAACATCCCCATCGCTGTTCTGCTCAAAGAGTTGCCATGCTTGTTCTGAATCCAGACATCTGACTTTGATCTTCTTTTCTGCTTTCATTTGTGCACACACTGTCTCGCTGCGGGTCGTTAATACCACGACTTTACGTGGATGCTTCTGCTGTTGTTGGCCTCGCTCAGTAGCCGAGTGTGCCATCCCCAACAGTTGAAGATCCAAACGTTCCCAAATGTCATCGAGAAGCAGCAAGCAATTCTTGTCCTTCAAATAGCTAAACAACTTATCACCACAGGTTCGTTCATCGTCATTCTTCTCCAGTGTATCCAGTTTTAGGCTCTTAGCAATATCAATCTGGAGTTTTTTCAATTGGCAGCCTTTGGAGGCCACAACCCAAATGACATGATCAAATATGGTATGGTCATGAAGATAATATTGTTGGATGCTCTCCAATATGGTCGTCTTACCGACACCACCCATTCCGAAGATGCCTATGATGTTGCCTTCTCCACCATTGATGTAGCCCACAATGTCCTCCACATACGACTCGATCCCAACAGGCGGTTGGTGTGCGATAGGAAGCATCACGGTGGGTTCCGGAGGCCCAACTGTGGCAATCGGATCCAGTGCACCAGCTCTGTTCGTCAATTCAGTAGCCTCGCCGAGCTTCTTCGCCACTCTTCGAATGATGGAGCAGAAGTTTGATGACTCTCCGATAGAGACCTGATCTCCTGCTTGCTGTGTTTGACTCGACGTGCTGCCGGTTTGATTGAAGCAATTGCAACTGAAGAAACCTAACGAAAAAACAAAGCAATAGAGTACTGATACAAATTCCTTTCCCTCTCACTCTCTTATAGATAAAAGCAGTACGTACGTAGTAGCTTGTATATGGATTAAAGCACAAAGCAGGACAATTGAATTATATTGGCATGAAAAGGAAAAACAAAAAGTATATAGGGGAGAATACTGACTCATGCTTTGGAAATCCTGGATGATAGCAGCCACTTGGCCTTCCAGTTCCTCCACCTCCCGTAGCCACTGGCTCACTTCGTTGGTCGGAATTTTCCCTTGGCGATCCGCCTGGTCGATCTGCTTCTTGATGTCGTCCCTTTTACCTCTCAATCTTGCCATTTCCTTCTCCAATTTCTGGATGCCAGATTTTGGCCTGCCCAGTACTGGCAGCGATGCCCACAGCCCGCTCACGCAACTGTTGACGTCTACGTCGAGATTTAGGTTGATGCACGCCATGGACGAGGAGAAGGTAGCTTGCAACAAGAGATCATGTACTTCTTTTGCAGAGCAAGGGAAGGGAAGCAAAACACAAATGAAAGAAACTAGTCAAGATCTAGATTGATTCGTTTATCAAAAATAAATAAATAGCGGTCAAAACTTTTTGAACATAGGTAAAATTTACTCAAAACAGAGAATTATCGAATAATATAAGCTAATACAAATTTAAAAACAATATTCTTGATCAGAGATGATCATAACGTATTAAAAAACAGTAGAGACAACCAATTAAATTAATTAATTACATGAATTAATTAAAAGCCACTACGAATTTAAAAATAATATTCTTGGTCAAAGATGTCAGTCATCCCACGCACGTTCTATCTACTATGCCAGCTGATTTTTACAGCTAGCAAAAGGGAAGAATTAGTATAACGTATTAAAAAAAAAGGAAAGGCCATCAATTAAATTAATTAATTAATTACAAGAAAATAAAAAAATGTATTTCAAAAATGTCCCTCGAAATATCAAAACCACTTTCGTTATATTTTTTGATAGGGACAAAAGATACGAATTTGCTTCAATTTCATCCCCATGCGTGTACAAATCTTGGAGAGAATTTATTAAAAATTTATCGAGCTTAAAAATTTTGAGTTGCATTGGACGACTTTTTAGTTTTTATGATTGTTTAGGAGTTTCTCAAATTTTAAATTTCTATTGAATTTTATGTTTCTAAATTTATTGAAATAAATTTCGTTAAACCATAAAAAAAATTGGAAATTGGAGAAATTCTTATTTGCCCTGAAGCTTTATATTATTTTTAAAAATATCTTTTAGAAATTATTTTAAAAATAAATACTTTTAAATATTTTTAAATTTTCTTTCGGTGTTATCAATAATGTGACACAAGATGATTCGCTCGCTCTCAGTATCCCTGTCAATTCGTCCTTAGGCTAACACAAAAAAATTAAATCACGGATGATTACTAACTATTTTAATATAAATGATAAAGTATGAGATAGATTGTTAGCGCTATTAATAAAAACAATAAAGATGATGATAAATAAAATAAAAAAGATGGTCTCGTTTATCAAATAAGAAAAAATATTAAATTAAAATTTTTAGATATAAATAGGTAAAATTAACTTTAAAATGAGAAGAAAAAAAATTTAGTAATCCAAATATTCAATTTTTTAAATCAATTAATGCTCACGGTGACTGATCCTATTAAAATTTACCATCTATCATTAAAATTAAATAAAAACGAGAACCATAGTTAAATTTAAACGGACGATTAAGTATCACTAGTGATTCGAATATTAGGGACGTATGAAATACCTTCAGTAAATTTTGAATCTTCGTTATACGCGAGCTCGTCCTATTTCTTTACCTTCCACCTGCTAAAATCGAATTAATATAAAGTCATTTTAATTTGATTTTCTGATCATTAAATCAATATTAATTTAAAAATAATATTATGCCATGTGATTGCACAAATTTACAGCTAGCAAAATTACGGGACAATTATTGTGGTGCGTGTGCAGCAATAAGAACAGCATCATTGCACGTCTTAGCATATGGACAACCTCGTGGATTGTCACAATGAATTAATTATATTTTTTCAATTTTCTTATTTCAGTATAATATTTTTAAAAGAATTAATTAAATATTAATGTAGAAGCTCATGGGCAACCTCGTGGATTGTCACAATGATAAGGAAAAAGGCTCCACGAGTTGGTACGATAACTACATCGTCACGTAATTCTTTCAATAAGTTTTAGAGTCGGTTTTTAATTGGCTTAAAATAATTTAAGCACATGGAGTATAGATAAAAGGTCTACATATCTCATATAATTTTAAGTTTTTAATACATAATTAATATAGACTTAATGTGTTTATGAGATACTCATTATTTAGATATATGGGATTATACTTTTTAGAGATTCGTCCTAGACTAAGGTGAAAACAAAGTTTGAAACACTAAAGAAATAGGCCGAGCTATGAGAAATAGGCTGAGCCATATGAAGCGCTTCGATTGGCCGAGCCATATGAAGCGCTTCGATTGGCCGAGCCACGTGATCCAGGTACCCGGAGGTGTTCCAAGTACTTAGAATGAACCTATTTAAAGGCCTTCGACCCGGAGCTTCACAATTGCAACTAGTTTCCTTCTTGATCGGTGCTCCGAAAAAGCACCAGCAACACTGTGAAGCTTCTCTGACAATCGGCGACTCAGATTTTCATATTTTCCTTGTTATCGGTAACCTTATTTTTCAGTTCAACTATTAGTGAATTTCCCAACGAAAGCACTCGACGAGTGCGAACCTTGAAGTATGAGTCGTTGAAAACTCTGAATCAAGTAAAACTAACTTGTGTTAGCCCACTTGGTCTTCATACCAGTTGTCATGTTCGCAGACTTAACTGGACTTCTGCTAGTTGTCTGGTCCCGCGGACCCAACCGGACTTCCTGTCAGATATTCGATTGACCCGTTGACCTATCTAGACTTCGTACCAACTATCCGGTCGCTCAAACCTAGCTGAATTTCAGCCTGATGTCAAGTCCTCCATACCCGTCAACTCCTGCACACTTGGTAAAGTAGTTAGACGTACAAACACCACATCTAACTTTAACCTATTTATCATACATCAAAAATCGATTATCAGTGCAACTTGCACCAACATTGTTATCATTCTCAGTTTATGCATGATGGATTGAAGTCATTGTGTTTGATGCGGATGTGGTTTATGGCACAAGAGCGATTAGAGAAGACGGGAAGGGCATTTTCGTCTTCTGGCAGGAGAAGGGTTTGAGTGCTTATAATGCACTGTTCATTGATCGAGAGGAAGAGGTGGGGGGGGGGGGGGGGGGGGTGGTTCGCCGCCGCACACAGGAAGAAGTTTCCTTCCTCAGCCTCTCCGGCGCCTCGCCGGGGCCATCGCCGGCCGCCACCATCTCTCTTCTTCCTCTCCTCCTTCCTCGCCGGCAAGCCACCACGAATGGAGTGCCGCCCTCTCGACGGCCAGCAGCCGAACCTCCTCATCTCCTCGTCCTCGTCTCCCTTACGGGCTTCTCGCCGGCGCTGACGCCGGCCGCCAGCCTCCGCCTCCCCTCCTCTCCCTCTGGCCGCAAGCACCTCCTCTTCTCCCTGCTTGCGCGCGCTGCCTCGAGCTCTCTCGCCTTCACCACTTCGTTCTTAGCCGGCCCTCGCCACGGTTCCTCTTCTCCTCTTCGTGGTGCTGCCACCGGACTGGCACGACGCCGCCTCCTGGGCCAACGCCGCTGCCTCTAGCTGTCGGCGCCGCCTCCTGCGGTCGTCGCCTCCTCCTTTCACGGCCGCTGCCACCTTCTCCCGCAGCCACTGCCGCTGCCTCCGGCAGGCGCTACTGCCTCCAGCAGGAGCCAACCACTGCCACTGCCTCCGGCGGGTGCTGCCGCCCCCGACGGCAATCACCGCTGCCTCACGCAGCCTCCGGCGGCTACGGATGTCACTGCCGACACCCCCAACGGGCATCGACATTTCTTCCAGGGGCCACCGGCGCTTCCCACCGCTGCTACCGACGTCGATGCCTAAAGCAGGTGTCGCCTCCAGCGATAGTCGCGACCACCTCTAGCGGTCGCCATCACTCTCTGGACAGCCGCCATCTGGCGAGCTCAGGTTTGTTTACTCCGGCCTTCGGGCTAAGATGATGTTATGCCTGTGAGCCGATTTGGTTCCGGTCATCGAGCCGTGATATTTCATTCTTCGCACCATTATTATGCTTGTGAGTTATCTGTACTATCTGGCCTGTGTGTTGCGTATCGGCCTGCGAGCCGTTGTCATATCCCGGGCTACATGCCGCTTTCTGGATCCAGGCTTCACCGGATTTCGTGCCGTCACCCTCAGATTTGGTTCCTCAGCGGGTTCACATCCATCCACTCGTCAGGGCCGTGACGACTCGATCAGCCGCGCGATCAATTCACCCATCCATCCGAGGGCGCCCCCCCGGGGCGAGGGTACGTTACCGTACCTTTCCTGCATTTATTTCACTATTCTATTATTAGTATTCGACTGCTTATATATTTGTGGGATTCGCCTCGAGCACCGGGGTACCAGAGACCGGGGCAACCCGGTCGCTGGCTGTAGGGATTATTGACTAGAGGACTTTTGGCAACTCGGTCAACACAGAAGACAGCTCACCCTCCGGGTCATGGAGATGCGGTCAACCTTCCATACATGTCATTCCGGCAGGTTCGTCTTCTCAGCTTCCCGACGGGATCAAATTGTCGTCGTCTGTGGGAACACACCGGGTCGGGAACATGGAGATGGACGACGCCGAAACTTTCTATCATCCTCATGACCTCGGTAGATTCCGAAGAATATATATTATATTCTCCTCACTCCACGGGTATTCAGGAGTTGAGGAACTGCGTCAGATCCTCAGATGGTCGGTAGGTCAATTTTTCTGTTATATTCTTCCAGATTATTTAATCTACCAAAGTTCCTCGATTGAGGAACCACGTGCCGATCAGCCGGGCGTAAATTTTTCGAGCCACAGGCTCGATGCCGAAGACCCCGTGCCGATCGGCCGGGCGTATATTATCCGAGCCACGGGCTCGATGCTGAAGATCCCGTGTCGATCGGCCGGGAACATATTTTCCGAGCCACGGGCTCGATGCCGAAGACCCCATGCCGATCGGCCGGGCACATATTTTCCGAGCCACGGGCTCGATGACGAAGACCCCGTGTCGATCGGCCGGGCGTATATTATCCGAGCCACGGGCTCGATGTTGAAGACCCCGTGCCGATCGGCCGGGCACATATTTTCCGAGCCACGGGCTCGATGCCGAAGACCCCGTGCCGATCGGCCGGGCGTATATTATCCGAGCCACGGGCTCGATGCCGAAGACCCCGTGCCGATCGGCCGGGCACATATTTTCCGAGCCACGGGCTCGATGCCGAAGACCCCGTGTCGATCGGCCAGGCGTATATTATCCGAGCCACGGGCTCGATGCCGAAGACCCCGTGCCGATCGGTGGGCGATATTATCGATCCACGGGCTCGATGAAGACCCGTCCGATCAGGGCACATATTTTCGAGCCACGGGCTCGATGCCGATCGGCCGGGCGTATATTATCCGAGCCACGGGCTCGATGCCGAAGACCCCGTGCCGATCGGCCGGGCACATATTTTCCGAGCCACGTGCTCGATGCCGAAGACCCCGTGCCGATCGACTGGGCGTATATTATCCGAGCCATGAGCTCGATGCCGAAGACCCCGTGCCGATCGGCCGGGCGTATATTTTTCGAGCCACGCGCTCGATGCCGAAGACCTCGTGCCGATCGACCGGGCGTATATTTTTCAAGCCACGCGCTCGATACCGAAGACCCCGTACCGATTAACCGGGCGTATATTATCCGAGCCACGGGCTCGATGCCGAAGACCCCGTGCCGATCGGCCAGACACATATTTTCCGAGCCACGGGCTCGATGCCGAAGACCCTGTGTCGATCGGCCGGGCGTATATTATCCGAGTCGCGGGCTCGATGCCGAAGACCCCGTGTCGATCGGCCGTGCACATATTTTCCGAGCCACGGGCTCGATGCCGAAGACCTCGTGCCGATCGGCCGGGCGTATATTATCCGAGCCACGGGCTCGATGCCGAAGACCCCGTGCCGATCGACCGGGCGTATATTATCCGAGCCACGGGCTCGATGCCGAAAACCCCGTGCCGATCGACCGAGCGTATATTTTCTGATCCACGGGCTCGATGTCGAAGACCCCGTGCCGATCGACCGAGCGTAATATTATCCGAGCCACGGGCTCGATGCCGAAGACCCTGTACCGATCGGCCGGGCGTATATTATCTGAGCCACGGGCTCGATGCGGAAGACCTCGTGCCAATCGGTCGGGCTTGACTTATGTTAGAAGTCGGTCGAGCGGCGACCTTAAACCCGCGCGTCATCGGCGGTCGAGCGGCAACCTTAAACCCTCGCGTCATCGGCGGTCGAGCGGCGACCTTAAACCCGCATCTTCATTGACTAGCCTATCAGAGCATCGGATATTCTATCTCCCCCATCCGAGGTCGAGCAGTCTTCACGAGCATCTACCTCCCCCATCAGGGGTCGAGCAGTCTTCACAAGCATCTTCCTCCCCCATCTGGGGTCGAGCAGTCTTCACGAGCATCTACCTCCCCCATCAGGGGTCGAGCAGTCATCACGAGCATCTACCTCCCCTATCAGGGGTCGAGCAGTCTTCACAAGCATCTATCTCCCACGTTCGGGGTCGAGTCATCGTCGGTGGTCACGAACAAGAGTATCTCCACCGGTTTTGAATCAGGATATCTCATAGGCCCTGCACTCGTTCGGCTCACGACTTCCATTTAGGTTTCGCGTGCGATGCACCAGCACGGCTCACGACTTTCGCTTCCACGTGCCCTTGACTCACGGATACATCTCAGTTCAGTTCAGGTGCGATGCGCCTGTTCGGCTCACGACTTTCATCCCCGTTCGCACTCGATTTCACGGGCTATGTTCCCGTCTAGTTTTCAGGCTCCACGCTCGCCCAGTGTTGCTTTGCCTCTCGCTCGGTCTCCCGATCACATTTTATGGTCCTCCTACCAATATTTTTTGGTCGCCTTGTTGGCGCTTGCCACTCATCCGTCATTTTGCCTGGCTCTCTTCGTTCGCAACCCGCTTACTCGTCATCACGGTTGTGCGCTCGATATACCATGTGGCGCTCGGTCGTCTATCATTTCACTGGCCGTTCGGCGCTGCGTTCTGTCTCCCTCTCGACATCGTTACCATCTATCGCACGACGCTCTCTCGATTACTCGATTCGCATCGGCATCTGCTTGATCGCGTGCTCGGCTTGATCGCCCGTCTTTCTACCTGATCTGCATTATCTCCGTTGCTTGGATCATATTATTTCCCGTCGCTTGCTCGATGCTACTTGAGTCACTTGCATGACATCGCCACCGCTACTCGCTTGGCGTGATAAGACGAGCCCAGTGATTTCGCGTTCGGTAGCGATTCTGTTTAGGCTTGGTCCAGTCAGTCGGACTTGCGCCTCCTTCGACTAGACTTGAAGGAGAGACTTGTGATGCGGATGTGGTTTATGGCACAAGAGCGATTAGAGAAGATGGGAAGGGCATTTTTGTCTTCTGGCAGGAGAAGGGTTTGAGTGCTTATAATGCACTGTTCATTGATCGAGAGGAAGAGGTTGGGGGGGGGGGGGGGGGGTTCCGCCGCCGCACAAAGGAAGAAGTTTCCTTCCTCAGCCTCTCCGGCGCCTCGCCGGGGCCATCGCCGACCGCCACCATCGCTCTTCTTCCTCTCCTCCTTCCTCGCCGACAAGCCACCACGAACGGAGCGCCGCCCTCTCGACGGCCAGCAGTCGAACCTCCTCATCTCCTCGTCCTCGTCTCCCTCACGGGCTTCTCGCCGGTCGCCAGCCTCCGCCTCCCCTCCTCTCCCTCCGGCCGCAAGCACCTCCTCTTCTCCCTGCTTGCGCGCGCTGCCTCGAGCTCTCTCGCCTTCGCCACTTCGTTCTTCGCCGGCCCTCGCCACGGCTCCTCTTCTCCTCTTCGTGGTGCTGCCACCAGATGGGCACGACGCCGCCTCCTGCGGCCAACGCCGCTGCCTCTGGCGACCGGCGCTGCCTCCTGCGGCCGTCGCCTCCTCCTTTCCCGGCCGCTGCCACCTTCTCCCGCAGCCACTGCCGCTGCCTCCGGCAGGCGCTACTGCCTCTAGGAAGAGCCAGCCGCTGCCTCCGGCGGGTGCTGCCGCCCCCGGCGGCCATCACCGCTACCTCACGCAGCCTCCGGCGGCTACGGATGCCACTGCCGACGCCCCCAGCGGGCATCGACATTTCTTCCAGTGGCCACCGGCTCTTCCCGCCGCTGCCACAGACGTCGATGCCTATAGCAGGTGTCGCCTCCAGCGATAGTCGCGACCACCTCTAGCGGTCGCCGTCACTCTCTGGACAGCCGCCATCCGGCGAGCTCAGGTTTGTTTACTCCGACCTTCGGGCTAAGATGATGTTCGGCCTGTGAGCCGATTTGGTTTCGGTCATCGAACCGTGGTATTTCATTCTTCGCACCATTATTATGCTTGTGAGTTATCTGTACTATCCGGCCTGCGTGTCGCATATCGGCCTGTGAGCTATTGTCATATCCTGGCCGACATGCCGCTTTCTGGATCCAGGCTTCACCAATCGGATGTGGAGATGAGTTCAACATCCGATGAAGAGAAAGAAGTGGAATCGACCACATCTTCAAAGGGGGAAGAAGTGGAACCATCTACACCTTCGAAGGAGGAAGAAGAATCTAAGACGAGTGAAGAAAAAGTCTTGAAAGTTCAACCCTCAACCTCATCTACCGAGAAGAGTAGAAAGAACCACATCAAGTGCTTTGAGTGTGGGAAAATAGGACACTATAAGAGTAGGCATCCTTCACTCAAGAAGGTAAAAGAGGTAAACCCTAAATCCACTAAAGTTCATTTAGAATCTTCTGTGGATTGTAGAAAGGGTGGTGCCAAGAAGAAGAAGTGACACATCATTTGCTTCATGTGTGGTGAAAGGAGGCATTACAACACAAAGTGCCCAAGGAAGGGAGCACTCATGAAGATCGAGAGATGGAAGCAATGGAGGAGAAGGAAGTCGTGTGGATGCTCTGTGTCAAGGGGGAGCTCTAATGGTAGGTAGGAAGGTAATCCCTAACTTGATCTTCAATTCTAATATTAATTCAAGTTTTAGGGACATGTATGCTAGAGATAACAATGTAGGTTATTTGCCCATGCATAATTATGAATTTAGGTACAATGATAGAAATAGGGTTAACATACTTGATAAACCTAGCAAATTGAATGTTAAGGTTAGACCAAATCAAAAATAATATACTTTGCCCAAGGAGAGGAAAGTAGTTGAAAATCAAAACATTAATCCCAAGAAGGAGAGACATATGCCTAGGAATGTGGGTAGGTCCAGGAATGTTCATGGTGGACAAATGGATTCTAGGACTAGAAACCTAGAAGTGGAGAATCAAGATTTAAGGGAAAGGCTTGATAGGTTAGAGAAATCCCTTGAGAGATTCACTATTGCATCTAAGAATTAGGTATGATATTAGGTAGTCAAAAATCCAATGGTGATAGATCCGATTTAAAAAATAAAATGGCTCAAATAAGAAGATCTAGGTACATGTATCAGATATGGTAAATGTCTAGTCCAGTATATCATAAGGCATAGTATGTCACTACCTCTATGAGCATAAATAATCAAAAGGGTAATGGATGCAAAACAGGTAATAAATAAGCATGCTGAAGGAATCATGCAATGACATACCGATGCAGATATAACATAATTATCACTACTCATTAAAGTCCACTATGCATATCAAATGATAATATTTAAAAGATAAGTCAAAGTACCCGCCTCAAATATGGAAATCGTATCTAGTAATCCAACGTCGAGATGCCCGTCTTGAATCAACATCCTGCATATAGTATGCATAGTATAGCTAAATTTTATTATAAATAAAATAGCTACACAATCCAATTAGGAAACTATAGTTTAATTCCATTTACATATTTCCTTCATAGCTGATCAGTATGAATAAATCTAATTCGATTAGCTAACCCTTCTTGTTAACATCAATTACCTAACCACTTACCAAATCCTCAGATGTACAGCTATTAATTTATGGCCAGAGAAGTTTGCTGCCGCAAGTTAGGGCTGGAGCTAGATGAAGTTGCTGTCCACCAAACCAGAGACACTAAATCAGCAACCCCCATATCCAAACCAAGTATTCCACATTCACACACCTAAACTAGTAGCTAGGGTTAACAATTACCTCGAATCTGGCCTCAAGGAGCGAGAGGAACAGAGGATGTGACTAGCAGATCGATTTGCTAGTAGTGTCTCGAGCCTCCGACAGTGATCAGAGCGAAAACCCCCCTTGCCCTAGGTGTGTTGGTGGTGGATCACATTCGTGTTGAGGAAAGAGAAGACAGATCGTGGCGATAGATGGCACGACGAGGATATCACTGCACAGAGGGTGATGTGATCGGAAGAGGGCAGTGGATCTAAGCAAGGGCACGCCTCACCGAGGGACCAAGGATGAAGATGTAGGGCCGACTACCATCTGTTGGTGCGGGAAGCATCCGATGATCGAACATATGTTTTGATTATGTCAAAGGGTTCAAAGTTAAGGTGTTTTGATTTCTAATATGTTGAACAAGTTTGCAGGAAAGTCCTAAGGTTTCTTAAGCAAAAGTTCTAGCTGCGGTTAGGCAAGGTGAAAACCCTAGGGGGTGGTAACCCTAGGTCATAGGGGGTGGTAACCCTATGCGGAAAGTCTTGGCGGGTCGAAGCTTCGGGCAAAAATCCTAGGGGGTGGTAACCCTAGGTTAAAATCCTGGTGTCGCGAACTGGGTAGAAGACTGGATGGGTCGAGGACT
The DNA here is from genome assembly GCF_018446385.1 of Zingiber officinale. Classification (NCBI taxonomy): domain Eukaryota; kingdom Viridiplantae; phylum Streptophyta; class Magnoliopsida; order Zingiberales; family Zingiberaceae; genus Zingiber; species Zingiber officinale. Next base: position 175,071,674 of record NC_055988.1, read on the forward strand.
GGACATCCAGCATGAAGATCGGAAGCATCGGACGCTGAGCAAAAGTCCAGTCGATCTGGAGGATTGCACTGGCAACAGGTAAATCTCCTGAAAGGAGTAGGTGAGGGCGCGTTCCCCGTAGAGGGAACAGTAGGCGTCGGGTCGACCTAGGGTTTCCGGATGAGAATCCGAAGTCAGATTCGGACAGTCCGTTGACTGTCGATATTTCATTTAGTATACCTATTCTGTTTTAACTTTATTTTGCAGGGTATGTGTTTGGGACTAACATATTTTGTAGGAACAAAGAAGCAATTTATACCTCGAATGAACAGTATTCGAGGCGCCTCCATGGAGCTTGGAGTAGCCTCGGGTGAAAGCCGAAGCCAGCTGTCCAGAGGAGCTGGAGGTGCCTCGGATGAAGCTGAAGGTGCCTTGCACCAGGCGTTGGAGGCGCCTTGGAGCAGGTTGGAGGCGCCTTCAATGGGATAAGGCGCGACCAGATCAGAGCTGATCCATACGTGCGACTCGGTGACCTGGAGGCGCCTCGGACAAGCTTGGAGGCGCCTCCAGCACTGTTTAAAAGGGGGTTCGAGGCAGAGGCTTAGCACAGACATTCCAAATCAATCTTTCATCAACCTACTGCCTACGTGACGACCTTGAAGTGCTATTTCAAGTTTCCGATGACTCGGAGCTCCGATATTGTTTGATTCTGTCGTTGGTATAAGTTTTCTTTAATTATTGCACTTATTGTAACTTACATTTGTACAAACTCTTTGCGCGATATAGTTGTTGCCCACAGTAAGCGATCAACGATTGCGGGCCTTGGAGTAGGAGTCGCCACAGGCTTCGAACCAAGTAACTCCTCGTGTCTCTCTGTGTTGCTTTATTTTCTTTTCGTTATTCCGCTGCATTTAATTACTCGTACTTTACGATTCCGAATCGAACGCGAAATAGCCACGAGCGTTATTCACCCCCCCTCTAGTGCTTCTCGATCCAACACCGTCTCCATGGTCGGCGGCAAACCATCGGTGGCGTCGGAGATGGAAGCTAGGGCACGCAGGATGAGTGGTCGATTGGTGGAGATAGAGGAGGAGAGGGTCGACGTCAAGTGCTTGGGAGATCTAGGGCTCTTGTAAGCCTTGAGTGCCCACTTAAAGGAGGAAGACGGTGGCCGGAGAGGGTGGCGGCAATGGCGTTGGTGTTAAGCGATGTGTAGGGGGAGTCGGCATAGATCGGGAAGGATGAGAGGGAGGGAGGCGTCGGGTTGGCGCCGTCGGTTTGGGGAAGAGGAGGAGGCGGTCGGCGTCGGGGCTTAGGGCGTGGTTTCGGTGGGGAAGGCGAAGAGAAGAAGAAGAAGAAGAAGAAGAAGAAGAAGAGGGGAGAAGAAATGGGGCACGACACGATGACGGGAGAAGAAAAAGAAAAGGAAAAGAAAAGAAAAATAAAGCTTTTCCTCATTTAAATGGATAGCTTAAAAAGGCTTTCCCATGGCCCAATAATTGATCCCCTTAAACTCGTCATACGAGTTCTGAAAAATTCTCAGAAAATTTCTGAAAATTCCTTTGAGGTTATATTTAGGTGCCGTATTTTACACATATTGTCATGGGACAACCCATATCAGTGACTTGTAATAGGGTAGGTCGGACGTGTGTAGAGAGACTTGTACAGAGTGAGATTTTGGTCTTTTCCTTAATCAGACCTATGGTCGATCGATTGTGAGGTAGGTTGGTCGTTCCAACCATCCTTTGAGATCGACCGTCCTTAAAGTCGATCAGCTATTGAATGACCAGGCACACAATCCTTCAAGTTGAAGAGTAAGGCATTAAGACACTAACCCCTTAGGTTCCCTCAGCCTAAGGGCCGACTAGTATTTGTCGACCGGATTACAATTCGGACGGACTGGGTCTGAGAGTCTTAGCGCTGAACGACCAACTAAGCCAGTGGCAAAACACGTTTCTTCCCTTGACTATCACATCCCTTAACTTTAACTGTCACACCCCGTTGATTTTGACCGCTATGTCATCTTCTAGATCTACTCATTATAACTCGTATTAATATATAATTAAAAAAAATAGATTAAATTTCAATATAGTCTATTCTTAACATCAATAAAAAAAAATAATTAGTTGATTTTATAAAAAGTAATTTAGCTATAGATATTATTTAATCACATATTTAGCCGGATATCGATGATTTATTTGCATTTTTCTCCTTTTATTCGGATATAAATTAACAGAAATTGTCTTCCTAATCAGATGGGTTCCTTTATTTAAAAAAAAAAATTAAAAGTGGCTAAAACTTTATAAACATTTGTAAAATTGACTGAAAAATTAGAATTAATAAAAGCCAATACGAATTTTAAAATAATATTCTTAGTAAAAGCAATACGAATTTTTTTAGTGAATAAAATCCCTCCAGCTAAAGGATGATTTGATCTTCATGATTTACTCTTTTCATATAGTTGTGAGGCCCATGATAGAGAAGGACATTTGAGATGAGCGAGCCACCTTTTACTGCAATGTATTAAGTACAAGAAATTTGATTAACTTTTAAAAGTGATGAATATTATCGCGCACAACAAAATTATCTCTCATATAGCCTTGAAGCTCTTTGAATATATCATTTACTTATGTGATCCTAATCTACATGCTTACTTAAATATCAAAAATCTATGATGATTGTTCTCTGATGATGCATGTATCTCTAGATTTCATGATCAAAGTTGTAAACTAGACATTATAATGATGTCTTCGTGATGATTCTTGAACTTGTTGTCAAAAGTACAATCATGATATGAAATCGAAAATCCTTTATAAGTTCACAAACTAAATCTCTCTCTTGCACACTATAAAAAAAAAAAAAGGATTTTATGACAAATTTTAAGATGAATTTAAAAAAAAACTATTGCAAAAAAAATTTATGACAAAAAATTTTCGTCGCAGAAAAGTCATCCTCAAATTTTACAACGAAAATAAGATATTTGTTACAAATTTTGTGACAAATTTTATTTTCATCGTAAAATAGTTAAAAATTTGCAACAAAGAAATACATCGCAAAATTTACAACGCAAATTTGCAGTGATTTTTTTTTTGTCGCAGATTTTCCAACAAATTTTCAAATTCATCATTAATTTTTGTGATGAATTTGAAAATTCATTGCCAATTTAATTTTTGTGACAAATTTTAAAATTCGTCGTTGATTTTTGTGAAGAACCCCAAAATTTGTTGCCGAAATATGCGACGAATCCCGAAACTTGTCGTAGAATCTACGACAAATAACAAAATTTGTTGTAGAAAGTTGCGACGAATTTGGAAATTTATCGCAAAATCTGCGATGAATTTTCAAATTCATCGCAAATTTTTGCGACGAATTTCTTAATTTGCTGCAGCTTTCGTCTTAGTTATTTTCGTTACATTACTATAGATTTGTGATGAAAAATTTTCATTGCTAAATTAGTCATAAAACACACAAAAAAAAATATCTAGAAATAACTATTTTCTACGTTGAATCTGGTTAATAAAAAATATCTATCAAACTATACATCATAGACTAAACGCATCCTATCCAACACATCATATCTAACAAAATTATAACTTTACATTAAACCAAATTACAATTCATACATAAAATTTAAACATCACAAAATATCTATACAATCCAAATAGTCCAAACATCACAAGAAGTTTTAAACAATCCATACATCAACAAATATCTAATATTCATACATAACCAAAACATAATAGATCTCGTATCAAATAGTGCTTAAAATTGTGACATCCCTAGTTTATTTTCTTTTATATATATGTGTGTGCGCGCACGCGCACGCGCGCGTGTCCAAACATGCGAACATCCAAAATCATAATTGTACTTACAACCATAACATGCTCTTAATTTAACTAAATTACTTGAATAGTGCTTAAAACAAAAGTAATATTTGGTATTGGTCATATAGTTTCATAATTTATTCTACGAAAGAAAATTAGAAAGTCTTTGAGTTATACTGTCATTGTCCCGAACTGGCTCACTAGTCATTATTGTTGGTGCAGCGGAGGCCAGCAAGAGGGGGGTGAATTGTCTGCACAAATTAAAACTACCCTCCTCGGATTTTTTAACTCGAAAGTACAATAGCAATAGTAATAAAATAATTAAAGCAATAAAACAAAAATAGAAAGACAGAGAAGACCGGGAGTTAACCTGGTTACAACCAAAAAGGTTGTTAATCCAGGGCGATGAAAAACTCACAGTAGAAAAAATCTCCTTCTCTGAAGGCGGAGAAGCCTTTTACACTCTTACAGTTCAGAACTATTACTAGGAATTGATTACAGAGTTGATGGAACAGCTGATGTTTAATTCCTAGTTCCAGAGGTCTTTATATAGCCTCTAGAAATCCTATCTCGGATGTCCGAGGCGCCTCCAATAGGGGTCCAAGGTGCCTCCATCGAGAGAGTGGATAAAACTTTATCCAAAAGCTCAACGTTCAATTCTGCCAGGTCCGAGGCGCCTTCAACAGGGGTTGAAGGCGCCCTCAAGCTGGAGGCGCCTCCAAGCCTGATGGAGACACCTACAAGTTGGCTGGCAGCTTTTCCAGCTTGCTTGCTTCTTTGCTTCGTCTTCCGAAGTCTCGTTCTTTTGGGTGATTCTGGCCAACCGAAATAGGGCTCACCCGAACCCAATTTCCGGTCTTCTCTTCGAGCAGTTTTCCTCCCGGCTTAACGTCCCTCGAACGTCACGCATGTTCTTCTCGCCCACCGGTGTACTCTTCCGCAGCTCTCTCGTCCTTCGGACGCACCGAGCCCGTCGGCTCCCATCCCGTGCCGTCCTTCTCGCTAGCTGCGTCTTCTGCTCGACTTCCTGCGCTCCTAAGCTCCTGCACACTCAGACACAGGGGTCAAACACAAAGCAGGACCTAACCAACTTGGTTGATCACATCAAAACACCCGCGGGGTCCAACAATTACCTCCTGCCTCATTTGTCTCATTCCTGAAATAGTTAAAATCTATGAGTCATGTACTAAGGGAAACATATGCTTAGGACATGACTACTGACATATGATAGACATGAATATAAGCATAGACGTCATCATAAGCATAAAAGCATAAAATAAACATAAATATAAGCATGTATATAAGTATAGGCATAAACATACTTGCATGACATAAATATAGAATAGACTTAATCATGAGCATATACATATAGCCATAAATATAGCCACTAGGGTTGGTGAGCTCCCGAACTAAGGTCACCGGTTACACTCAACTACATAAGGTTTGGTGAGCTCCTGGGCTAAGGTCACCGGTCACACTCGATCACCTAAAATTGTTGAGCTCCTAGGCTAAGGACACTAATCACATTCAAGCACATATATTTGGTGAGCTCCCAGACTAAAAACTCCGGTCACACTCAACCACATAGATTTGATGAGCTCTCGGGCTAAGAACACCAGTCACACTCAACCACATAGATTTGGTGAGTTTCCGAGCTAAGGACACCAATCACACTCAACCACGTTCATTACATAAATATGGACATAAGAATAAACATGCACTTAACATAAACTTGATCACTACTTAAACATGAACATAATCGTAAATCTTAACATAATATGCAAATTCATAAACATAAGCTTAAACATAGATTTGTGCATCAACATAGCATGAGCATACATAGCAACTTAGACATGGCATAATAGTAATCCTAAACATAAGCATGCAAATTCATATTATACATATAGCCTACTAAACTATCATGATGTGAAGCAAGGGTAAGCACAAGCACACTAAGCAAATTCCGAAGTTTACAAGTTCTTGGAGCTAACATGGTATTATCCACTAAATGAGCAAAAGAGCATATAAATCTATGAAATATGAACCTTGCAAATGGTGGGAACTAACATGGTATCATCTACTAAAACTAAGGGCTTAAGGACCTATAAAATCCGAAACCTACAAATTTATAGGAGCTAACATGGTATATCACCTTAAAACATAAGAGAGCATAAGGATCTATAAAATCTGAAACCTACAAATCTGAAACAATTAAATATAATAAAGTAAATAATCTTAGGTGTATCACCTTTGATTTAGGATCGACAAATATGTCATCCTTCTTCTTATGGGTCTTAAGAAAGACCTCAATGCAAATAGGTTGGCGGGCTAGTTCACATTCCTGTATATACAAATAATTTGGGATAAAATTATACAAATTTAATAATAAATACAAAATTTATTTATTTAACTTTAAATTAAACTCACTAGATTCATGGCATACTCAATAACATATTTGTATCCTGGCGTATGCCGAGCAGTTCCGATGTTCAGACCATCTGACTTTGTATTTCTGCTTGCTTGAGCCTTTTCAACATTTTCTTGTCATCTTTGTATAACCCAAGTGGCCGTCCATGCACTTAATATCTAGGTTGACACATACGCCAGCCTTATGCCCTTCTTTCTGATATAGTAAAGATGGTCTATGTAAAGTTTGGCACAACAATTATTCCATATATTTTTAAATAGTTCGTAGTGTCCTTCCTCCCATGTATATCTTTTGTGTCATTATAAATTAAAATTTTAGTATATTAAATGATAAATATATTAACTAAATATCAATTATATTAAATATACTTAAAACAAATTCATTATAATAAAATAACGTTATCTCCTGGTTTACATGTTTCCATAATTTATGTTTATTGCATCATATTTCATTATAATGTCATATTTTCACTTATTTTATTCGGAGATCTACTTTTTACTTGTTTTAATTGATAGGACATATTTTAGAGTGAAAACGGTACGAAATGCACTTTGGAGAGACAAAAGAAGAAGAGCAAAGCCCGACCGTGTGGAATTCACACGGCCATGTCACATGCTAGAGGAAGCAAAGGCATCGGCCATATGAGCTCACACAATCGTGCCACAAAGCAAAGATGAAGCAAGCCCTGGCCGTGTGGAATCCACACGGCCGTGTCAATGAAATAGAAAAGGAGTAGCACCCAACCATGTGAATCTATACGACTGTGTGGATTTTCCATAGAGGAGGCAGACCTTGGCCATGTGGATTTCACACGGCCGTGTGAGATCTCCAGAAGCTAAGCAGACCTTGGTTGTGTGGATGCCACCTGGTCGTGGCATGGGCAATGTTGCGCTGAAAATAAGACTGTGTTGAATCCTAGATAAAATGCAGACTTATTTTAAAATGGTCATGACTTTGTGCTCGATTAGAGTTACGGACGAATCACAATTATGTCAAAAATCCCTAATAGGTATTACTGATGGAATTGCAATTCTGTCGGTAATACATTGAGCTTACCGACGGAATTGCGATTCTGTCAATAACGTTAGGGTTTTTGTGTTATAGCCGTGGTTTTTCGACGAAATAATATTTTTTCTCATAGATTATCGATGGAAAAAAAATTCTGTTGATAATTCTGTCGGTAATCTTATTATTATTATTATTATTATTATTATTATTTTTTTTTTTTTTGAGTGTGTACTCATGTGATCTTAATGTAAGTGTTATTTAAATATTAAAATCCATGATCAACCTCAGTTTTCTCAATCACTAGAGACATAACGACATTTGATAAGTGTTTTAAACAATTGTGTTTCTACTTGAATGGCGCGATTTCAAAGGAAATGAAGAAACGAGGGGTCAAAGCGGCTCCAGGTTCAAATCGGTATTTTTTAAAAAAATTAGACATAAATTTTATTTATTTTTTCAATTAAATTTCAAAAAAAAAAAAGAAATTCAACTGGAAGGTCAAGCGGTGTTTTTTCTTTTGATCGGATGAAATTGTTGATCGGCTCCCATTAGTAAGCAATTTTTTTCTTTTAAACGGAGACAATAATTTAACGGAGAGAACATCCAATTAAACTTATCCAGACCATATAATAAAGTTTATAAACATTAATGTTAAAGTAATAAATCAAACCATGTCATTTACGTGTCATCTTGCATCGTAGTAATTAATATGATCAAATGATGATATCAAACAAAATTAAAACTATAACATTATATGAAATGAAAATCCTTCATGATGAAGTAAAGTTAAGAAGACAATATCAATGATCAAATTTTAAAACATTAAAGCGATGTCAAATTAACAAGCTAGGAATCATCAATCAAATTTAAATAACGTCCAACCAACCAAAGAATCCAACAATGTGACCGTTGTCGACGATTCAAATAGTGAACGCCTTATAGCCTCCTTGGCCAAAAGGTCCATGCTTCATTCCGAAATTGGTGGCCTATAAAGATCACAATTTTGTTAAAAGTAATAGATATTGGAATAAATTTAAAATAGTTAAGAATAAGATATAATATTGTCAAGTCCGACTACTCATAATAATATTTATCTAAATAGGATAATAGTGACAATGAGACATTTTTCATTTGTTGTTATATCAAAGATATTTAAGTTATAGGAAAGGCATTGACTAATGAAGTAGTCCATTATTTTTTATATTACAAATCAAGATCATGTTTATTTGAAAAATATGATGAAATTGAAATTAATTTCTTGTCCAGAATAAAAACCTGAGAGGTAGTTTCAACTGCAATTTATCAAAATACCATGACAGCACTTAGTTTTCATAGTTATAAAAAGACATTTATTTTCTAAAACAGATTCCCTAAATTGCCCTTAAAAGAATATCACACGAAGGCATGCATCTTAAACTATTTAATTTTGCCTACTTCATAAAATGCTAAATAATTTTTAATTATTCATTCATTTTATACAGACAAAATAAATAATAACTTATTTGATATGAAAAATATATGTGTTACCTAAAACAAGGAGTCAGGGAATCCTTGATACTCACGTCATCCCAATCCAAGTTGTTCCACCAATCATCTTCCCCGCGAATCCTTTTTATTCTGTTCTTCAACATTTCAACCCCAAATGATAATTTTTTGAGCTCTGGGCAATCTTTCACGTCTATGTATTCCAAGTAGGGAAAATGGAGCGGTCGGTTTGCAATGCGATTGAGGTTTGACATGTTGTCCAAAACCAAGGTCTGGATGCTAGAGATAGTGATGGAGTTAGAGTTCCCTGACTCACTTATTAGTTCCTTCATTTCTCGACAATATCTTATCTGTAGAAAATTAAGGCATGGCAGTTGGAGAACCCAAGAAACATCCTTCAACATAAGACATCCAAAAATAATTAGTTCACGAAGGTTGTTGAGCCGAACTCTATTCAATGAAATCACTTCCAATAGGGTTAGGAAATGAAAATCGAGCCTCTTTAAACATCCTAAACTTGATTCGCGACCCACGCCTGCAGCCAACACTAATCTGTCTAATCTGACTCTTGTAACGTACAAAAACTCAAGCTTGTCACTTACCCTACAGCCCCACTGTGGAGTGCCCAGATCGTAGCTTGGAAGTTTTGAAATATGCTCTCCATCCAAAATGAGTTCCCATATGGAGACATTTAATGGTAGCATGTTGAGTCGCTCAATGTTATCTGTTGTAGCATTAATGTGAATTCCCACACTTAATTGGTGGCGTCCTTTGTAACATTTTAACTCATCCCACCACCAATCAGACGCAAGAGGAATGCCTCTTATATCCAGCCACTGGAGCATTAATAAATTGGCTATCGTCCCATTGGGTACTGTCTCAAGACCAGTATACCTTAGAAACAAGTACTCTAATTTGCTAAGGCAACCAAATTCAATCGGCAATCTTATAATATGATTATCTGACAAGTTTAAATATTGAAGCTCAGTTAAGCTACAAATCTCCTTGGGAAGCTCTGTTATACAACAATCACTGAGATCCAAGTATGTTAAACGGGGCAAGCTTGCGAATAAACTCGGAGGAATTGTTTTCAGGTTTTGGTTCCCATGGAGAATCAACATAGAAAGTTTTGGAAAAGTGGAAGCTCCATACTCCTGTAAACAAGTAATCTCATTTATCATGAAGGATGCTCGCTCTGCTTCTTGCCATTCTTCTTGTCTAGGCAAATCACTCAACCCGATTCCTGCTTTTACAATCCATTTTCTTTTGTTCCCCTTCAACCCAGAAACCATCAACAGTGCCATGTCTCGGATGACATCGTGCATCTTTACGACATAGTCCGAATCACATTTCTCTAGCAAGGATGCAGCCCCGAGAGCTTCCAGATGGGAGTAGCCTTTGGCGAAAGCTTCATTGATCACATTAAATTCATGGATTATGCCGCAACCTATCCAACACGGTATCAACTTAGAGAATTTGAATATCTCATAATCTTCAGGCCATAAAGCGCAACACAAGAGGCATTCTCTTACGGAGTCATTCTCTAAACTGTCGTAGCTCAGCTTGAAGGCTTTATACATGACGAGTGAATCTTCCGGAAGTGCAATGGTTGTCCACTCATGTTTATCTCTTATTTGATGGAGAGCATCGTTCCAAGCTTCCCAAGACCTTTTCCCTGACATGGCACGAGCAACGGTGACAAGAGCGAGCGGAAGGCCTGCACATTCTTTAGTAAGTTCTTCAGCAACGAACTTAATTCCAGCATCTGAGCTGAGAACATCCCCATCGCTGTTTTGCTCAAAGAGTTTCCATGCTTGATCCGAATCGAGACATTTGACTTTGGTTTTCTTTTCTGCTTTCATTTGTGCACACACTATCTCACTGCGGGTCGTGAACACCACAACTTTACGCGGCTGCTGCTGCTGGCCTTGCTCAATAGCTGAGTGTGCCATTCCCAATAGTTGAAGATCCACGTGTTCCCAAATGTCATCGAGAAGCAACAAGCAGTTCCTGTTCTTCAAGAAACTAAACAGCTTATCACCACAGGTTTGTTCATCGTCATTCTCTTGCAGTGTCTGTAGGCCTAGACTCTTAGCAATATTCATCTGGAGCCTTTTCAATTGGCAGTCTTTGGAGGCCACAACCCAAATGACGCGATCAAATATGGTATGCTTAAGAAGATAGTGTTGTTGGATCCTCTTCAACATGGTGGTCTTACCGATACCGCCCATTCCGTAGATGCCTATGATGTTGCCTTCTCCACCATCGACGTAGCCCACAATGTCCTCCACATACGACTCGATCCCAACAGGCGATCGGTGTGAGATGGGAAGCATCAGGGTCGGTTCTGGAGGCCCAACTGTGGCAATCGGATCCAGGGCACCAGCTCGGCTCATCAATTCATTAGCCTCGTCGAGTTTCTTCGCCGCTCTCCGGATGATGGAGCAGCAGTTTGATGACTCTCTGATGGGGACATCATCTCCTGCTTGCTGTGTTTGATCAGTGGCAGCGTTTTCTTCGACCTCTTGAATATTTGCAGCAAAAGCTTCTGTTGGGTTACTCGACGAGCCGCCAGTTCGATTGAAACAATTGCAACTGAAGCAACCTAACGAAACACAGCAGTGGACTGATGCTTATATACAAAAGCAGTAGCAGCTTGTATAAATTAAAGCAGAAAGAGTGGCAATTTGAATTGGCATGAAAAGGAAAAAGGTTCGGGAGAATACTCACTCATGCTTTGGAAATCCTGGTCGATGTCAGCCACTTTGCCTTCCAATATCTCCACCTCTCGTAGCCACTGGCTCACTTCGTTGGTCGGAATTTTCCCTTCACGCTCCGCCTCATTGATCTGGTTTTTGATGTCGTCTCTTTTGCATCTCAATCTTGTCATTTCCTTTTCCAATTTCTCGGTGCCAGATTTCGGCCTACCCAGTCGCAGCGTCGCCTTGAGCCCGCTTAGGCCCTTATTGACGTCTACGTTGAGATTTAATTTGATGCACGCCATGAACGATCGAGGAGAAGCTCTACTTTGTTGACTAGCAATATTGTTAAGAGTTAAGCAGGGGGGAGATGGCAGAGTTGGGCATTGCCAATTGCAAGACTATAAGACGGAGGAGACCAGAATAAATTAAGTCTATAATGTTTATGAAAGAGGCCTCTCAACTGCTAATTTGACAATGTTTGGTGGACAGCAATAGTTGATTAACTGAAGTAATAATAATTAAGATATCTGTTAGCGTAAAAAAAACATTACTCATCTCAAACAATTTAGTATTTTTGATCCCAGATAAAATATAGAGAGATAAATGATCAATATATTTTATTCCAACACAACAACCCTTTATATGGAGAGGTAATTTATTAGAACAAAAGGTCATGATGTTCATCCTAGGATGTCCAGTATTATCGGCTCCTGGTTATATACAGGCAGATAAATAATAAAGGCATTTTACCATAAGAGTCATATTTAAATATTAAGGGATTAACTCTCTAATTTTAATAAAAAAATTTCCCTCTTCTTATAAGCTCACAAGATAATCACTACTGATCCCGTCCGGAGGCTGAGTCGGACGAAGGCCGGTCGCGGTGGACTGGGCGTTGACGGAAAGTCGCGGGCGACGCAGGCTCCCCACGGGTGGCTGATGCGGCTGCAGGACCCTGCACACACTCAGACGATCTCCTCTTCTCACGTTAGGGACCGAAACCCAGGGAAAAAGTCCCCGGATCAGGCCCTCCGACGCTCAAGTCAGGTCCTTTTTCCCCAGAAAGAATAGAGAGAAGCAGAAGGGAAAAACAGTTGTGGAAAGAAGTGACGAGAGAGTGTGTGCGCGTACCTGCGTACGAGGGATTTCTCCCCTTTTATGCATCCTCCTGCTAGAACCTGCCCTCCTGTCAGAAAACGTTAGACGCCTCGCTTTGTCCGCTAGTCCTGGACACCTGTCGCGCTCCTATTTGCTGTGAGAGCATCTTTCTGTTTAGGAACCTCCGCCTTCGCGCTTGGGTTTTGTCCTGTAGTGAGAGACAGTTGTCAGGCTACTACTGGCTATGAGGGCATCTTTTCGTTTTAGGAACCTTCGCCTTCGCCCGCATCGTTGGTATGTAATGATTACCCCTGACGGACCGTTGAGATTCTCCGCTCCCGTATTACCTAGCTCCTCCGCTTCATGGTGTCCTCGCACCAGCCTGCGCCTGTGGTTCGCCTTTCCAGACTTCCAACTCGCAGACCTGTAGCCCTAACTGTCTAGACATAGCTACGCTGATCTCCATCCTGCATCCTGCGCTTTATACTTCCTGGCCCTCAACCGCAGGTCTGTATCTCGGGCTGCTTCCGCTCAGCTCTGCCAACCCTGACCCATTGGCCTATACTTCCAATTCTTGGCTTCTGCTTAGCTCTGCCGATACCAACTTGCATCCTGCACTTTGTACTTCCTGGCCCTCTACCGCAGGTCTGTAGCTCGGGCTGGCCCTGCTTAGCTCTGCTGATCCTGACCCATTGGCCTATACTTCCAATTCTTGGCTTCTGCTTAGCTCTGCCGATACCAACTTGCATCCTGCACTTTGTACTTCCTGGCCCTCTACTGCAGGTCTGTAGCTCAGGCTGGCCCTGCTCAGCTCTGCTGATCCTGACATGTCTCCGCCGGGTCCTGCCGATGCTGAGCCCTGACTGCCCTGTTAACTTACCTTTTCGAGAGCCAGTTAGGCATGACTATTGACCGCCACCTCCTCGTGACTTTTGACCGTCACGCGGCCTTGACTCTTCTCTTGGGCCCCTCCGATACCAACCGTATCACAAGCCTCCCCCACAAGTCTAGTCGAAGGAAGACGAGAGTCTGACTGACTAGACCTCCGCGCATTTCTGTGACTTCGCCATATCTTTGTGATCTCAGCAGATCTCTGTGTATTTACCTCAGCGTATCTCCATGACCTCGGCATATCTCTGCGCTCTTCTGCTTCCTGCGCCACGCGCCTACTTTTGTGTTGCGTCGCTTGGGATACCCTGCCTTTTTCATTATATCGCCAGTCGCTTGGAGTGTTGCGCCCATGCCTTTGCTTTGACTTGTCCACCCGCCCTCTTTATAAAGAGCCTCATGGTCACTTCTTCGATCTATCCTGCTTCGTTCCTGCTTCCCTACTATCTTCTGCCCACCCGCGCTTTACCTGCTTCTTTCCTCCGAAATACGTTCTCCTTCCTCTGACGAAGTCGATCAACTGCCTTCCCAAATACGGATAGATCAGCTCACCTCGCAACTTGCCGAGAAAGAGCGTGAACTGGAGCGCTTGTCCAAGGATAAAGCTCGTCTGCTGGCTGTCTTGCATGACATGGACTCCCTGTATCGTCTTACAAAATCTCGCGTGCATGCAGAAAAGGCGATGAAAGATGAATACCAGTTTGATCTGCAGCACCAAATTAGCCGCCAAGACCGTTTGCAACGAGAACATGAGACAGAGTTATCTCTCCTCCGTGCGGTTCTTGAGGACAAGCAAGACACACTCGCTCGGCAGCAAACAGTCATCGACTCCCTTTACACGGAGCTGGCCAGGGGCGCGGGCGCGCCTGAATCTCCTGACAGGTCCTCGCGCGGGAGTGCTCATTCCCCCGGGCCCATCCTTTCCCTGAGTAAAAGCTGGCCTGGGGAATAGTTGTCTCAGTGGCTCCTTTGCCAAACGGCGCTTCTGCTTGTGGCCTAGGCTGTATCCCTCCTTTGCCGCACGGCGTTGCTGCTCTCGTCGATCCGTCCCCTTTTGGCCCTCTTCTCCTGCTTAATTTTCATCTAGCAAACACGTTCTTAGAGATTGGTCCTTGTGTAGGAACCTAGAGTCGCTTCATGATTTCTTTTCATGCATGTATTTTGGGATGATAAAGTAAATGTAGTGCTTGAAAATTGTAACTGTGATGACCGTGTAAAACTTGATTTCGTAGTCAATATTGGCGCTGTAGGAGTAGGGTAGATGGCCTTTCACGCCCCTTGCCCTTGGTATTTGCTGCATATTTGTAATTTGCATAAAATAAATCCAGATATAGCTGACCTGATTATGGAAAACGCTCTGCTCCAGGTGAGGCACATTTCTCGGAAAGGTAGTTAGGCGTATGCACTGAGTTCGCTTATGATTTTCGCAGAGGAGCTGATTTTTGGTTCCCGTATGGGGCCGACCTGAAAGGTCGTTGGGCGCGAGCATAGGGCTCGCTTTTAATTCTCGCATGGGAGCAGACCTAAAAAGGTCGTTGGGCGTGAGAGCAGAGCTCACTTATAACTCGCACTGAGGCGAGAGTTTGGGACTACCGACCTAAAAGGTCGTTGGGCGTGAGCAGGGCTCACTTTTAATTCTCGCATGGGAGCCGACCTAGAAAAGGTCGTTGGGCGTGAGAGCAGAGCTCACTTATAACTCGCACTGGGGCGAGAGGATGACCGACCTAAAGGTCGTTGGGCGTGAGCAGGGCTCACTTATAACTCTGGGCGAGTCTGGGACTACCGACCTAAAGGTCGTTGGGCGTGAGCACAGGCTCACTTTTAATTCTCGCATGGGGCCGACCTAAAAGGTGGTTGGGCGTGAGCGCAGGCTCACTTATAACTCGCCTTGGGGCGAGAGTCTGGACCACCGACCTAAAGGTCGTTGGGCGTGAGCACAGGGCTCACTTTTAATTCTCATGGGGCCGACCTAAAAAGGTCGTTGGGCGTGAGCGAGCTCACTTATAACTTCGCTTTGGGGCGAGAGTGCAGGACTACCGACCTAAAGGTCGTTGGGTGTGGCGGGGCTCACTTTTAATTCTCATGGGAGCCGACCTAAAAAGGTGGTTGGGCGTGAGCGAGTTCACTTATAACTGCGCCTTGGGGGCGAGTGCAGGACTACCGACCTAAAGGTGGTTGGGCGTGGCGGGGCTCACTTTTAATTCTCGCATGGGGCCGACCTAAAAGGTGGTTGGGCGTGAGCGAGCTCACTTATAACTTCGCCGGGCGAGTGCAGGACTACCGACCTAAAAGGTGGTTGGGCGTGAGCACAGGGCTCACTTATAACTCGCCGGGGCGAGAGTCAGGACTACCGACCTAAAGGTCGTTGGGCGTGAGCAGGGCTCACTTTTAATTCTCGCATGGGGCCGACCTAAAAAGGTCGTTGGGCGTGAGCGAGCTTACTTATAACTTCGCCTTTGGGGGCGAGTGCAGGACTACCGACCTAAAGGTGGTTGGGCGTAAGCAGGGCTCACTTATAACTTCGCCGGGCGAGTGTAGGACTACCGACCTAAAGGTGGTTGGGCGTGAGCACGGGGCTCACTTTAATTCTCGCATGGGGCCGACCTAAAAGGTGGTTGGGCGTGAGGCGAGCTCACTTATAACTCGCCTGGGCGAGTGCAGGACTACCGACCTAAAAGGTCGTTGGGCGTGAGCAGGGCTCACTTTTAATTCTCGCATGGGAGCCGACCTAAAAAAGGTCGTTGGGCGTGAGAGCAGAGCTCACTTATAACTCGCACTGGGGCGAGAGTCTGGGACTACCGACCTAAAAGGTCGTTGGGCGTGAGCACAGGGCTCACTTTTAATTCTCGCATGGGAGCCGACCTAAAAAAGGTCGTTGGGCGTGAGAGCAGAGCTCACTTATAACTCGCACTGGGGCGAGAGTCTGGGTACTCCGGTCCGAGACCGGTGGCGATGGCGCTGGTCCGAGACCAGTAATGGCACTCCGGTCCGAGACCGGTGGCGATGGCGCTGGTCCGAGACCCGCTGGACCCTCCTCGCCAATAACGCATATGTGATGCTCTCTTCATCCTCCATCTGCTCCACCCGAACCGCCTTAATTGCTTCTACCGAGCCGGGCGTTAGTCGCCAATTTTGTATTCGCTCCACCGTGTCCCTCGTCTTCCTGCAAGCATATCACGCATAGTATAGGATGTGGGTGGGAGAGAGGGAACATGAACCTTATTCGGCCCTGGGTACGCAACGCTCTTCTAGCTTGTGGGAGCTTCGCGTGCCTTTGCATGCTGGTGTGGTTAATGAACCGGTCCGGGGGCTGTCTCCACCGAGATGCTTGCCTAGCTACTTCGAGTGAGCAGCTCTCCTGATCGCCAACCCCTGCCTTCCTAACTTTCGCTGATCAGCCCTGTTCCCTGCGCGACCTCGAGGGATGCCTCTTTTTTAGAGCCACACCTTGCCATGATTACCCCGCCGCGCTCATCTTTAATAGGTTTATTCTTATGCTGACACCTGTCCGTTGCATTTATGGTCCATGCTTCCTGACGTCAGTTTCCATACCCTTTTCGTACGCCTCCGTGCTTACTCCCCCTTATACGGCGCGGGGCGGGTTACCCAAAAAGATACTCGGCCCGACTCTCGATGCTTCCTAGGCCTGAATGGGCTTTATAGACCCTAAAGGTTATCTGCCGCTTCCTTTCCAACGCTTCGGTCTCCTCCTCTCCTCCTCTGTGCTCGTCCTTGTTAGTGCAACTTGCCATCTTCCGGCCTGAGCTCGCGACCCCTCTTCCCTTCTGATCGTCCCTGGCCTGTGATCCTTCTCGCCTCCACCCTTCTGGCTTGCTTCTTCCCCGCGACGATGGATGGTAAGGACCTCCCCTGGTATTCATGCTATCTTTCGGATTTAGACCACCACGACCTGTCGGTATTACAATCCCTTCTGCGATTGGATTCCTCCTATGAGCTTCGACTCCCATCACCTAATGAACATCCTTCGTCCCCTCCTGAAGGTTGTATCACTGTCTTTAAAGATCAGATTATGGGCGGTCTTCGCTTTCCTTTGCATCCCTTTATTTCAGACTTATGCCAGTATTGTGGCATCAGCGTCTCCCAATTTGCCCCGAATGTATTTCGAGCTATCTGTGGAACCGTCATCTTATGCCGTATCTATCGGATTCCCTTGACGCCTCACCTATTCCAGCACTTCTATTCTTTCCGGCGAGCCGAGGCGGGGATATTCAACGTTCAGGCCAAGCCGGGCTTTAAGTTCTTTGACGGCCTACCTTCTTCTAATAAGGGCTGGAGGTCCCGCTTTTTCTTTCTTAAACCGCCTTCCCCCTTGGCCGGGCCTTCTCGGTGGTGCCCTCTCCCGGCTTTTCCCCCACATGTTCACGAATCTGCCTGCTTTGCAGCTGCGGACAAGTTGACCGGTGTTCTGGTTCGCTTGTCTGTGTTGATGCTGGAAGGCATCTTATACACCTTCGGTCTTAGTCCCGTCCCTGCAGAAATCGGCGCTCCCTTTGGTAAGTTATCTATTCTTGCACACCGCTCTTCGCTAACTGAGGTGCCTTTTCTTTTTTATTCTTGTAGCTGCCGCTATCCTCCGTTCTTTCGCCTGCCAAGAGACGCCCGCAGTTGCTGTCCTTGAAGCTCTGCATCAGGAGTTGACACCCGGTCTACCTTTTGATCCGGCTGCTACCCTCGATCCCCAACTTCCAGCACCCCCGACTTCTGATGTTGTGGTTGTCCCGCCCCTCTCAGTGCTACCTTCCCCCAGCGCTGCCGGCCCAGCATTGTCCCACACCTCCGATCAAACGGCGACTGCTTCCTTGCCCACTAGACAGGATCCTCCTCTCCGTCCTACTCTGCGGCTGCGTGTGACGCGCAATAGCAAACGGACGGCCCCAGTCCCCGCCACTTCTCCTCCACCTTCACAGCGCCAACGCGTGGTGGTTCTTTCTTCGCCCTCCAAGTCTTCGGGCACGAGCTCGGCTCAGGAGCCAAGTTTAGGCCTGGAACAGGCCTATGACATAGAGGTGGTAGGCCCGCCATCAGACCAACTTACTGCGGCGCCACTCCAAAGCGCACTACCTACCCCACCTTCACCTTCTGGTGGCCAACCCCTGGATTGGCTGACTCCTCCAGCCTCCTCTCCTCTGATGCCAACGAGCTCGACCGTGCCCATTTCTGAATCGCACTCCCCGGACTGGGCCTTTAGGGCCCTCTGGAAGCTTCCTTCAGCGACTGACCCGGCGAACGTGCCGGCTGCCACCTCATCCCCTTTTTTCGGCAGGGTAGACTTCCACGGGGCTTTGGCCAATTCCTGGCAATCGGCTCATCGACAGTTCTGGGAAAGCGAATACCCTCTGGAAGAGCTCGATCAAGTTGCTTGCTCTCTGGTCGCGGTGAGCCCCTTTTTCCCTCCTTTCCTTTTTTATTGGCCGTGCGTGTTTGTTTCCATAACCTCCTTTCCCTTCCTATGGGCACTCGCAGACCTGCTCGGCGAGTCTGAGCGTAGTCCAACGAGCGGCCGAGCTAGAACGGGAGAATGCGGCACTCAAGGCCCGTCTTCGGGAACTGGAACCCCCTTTATCTTCCACAGCTCCTTCTGAGCCCTCTCTGGAAGGCCTGGACTCCTGTCCGCCTGCCGCCAGGGAATCAGCGGCCTCCGCCCGGGCCCTTTCTGACACCGCCTTAAACAAACTGCGAGCATTGGAGGCGGCCTTAAAGGCGAGTGAGTCCTCTTTGGCTTCTGAAGTGGAACGCCGTCAGGCGGCGACCTCTGAACTGAAAGACCGAGAGGCAGAGCTGCTTGCCCAGTCCAGGGAATTGGCTCTGCTGAAGCAAGGTCGGGAACTCCTACAGATGGGACTGGCTGAGGCCCAAACCGCGTCCAGTGCTGCTGTGGGTCGGGAAACCATCCTGCGAGCTCAGTGGGAAGCCTGCCAAGCCCAGCTTCAATCTTTGCAGGAGGCAGTGTCTCAGGGCCAGAGTGACCTGGCTACAGCTCGCGCGGAGGCTACCCAGGACAAGGACGCCCTGGCAGAGTACCTGGCGGGAGAGCTCGGGCGGCTGAAGGCCTACCGATTGGCCTATGTTCGTTCTTCCTTTTTTCTTCAGAAGTTGGGGCGCTGGATGGTCCTGTTGCTGAGTTACGGAGCTGTTGGCGGGGTGAGACAAGCTTTCGAGCAAGGTTATTTGCGCGCGGCGCCCCCCGCCACTTTCTTGGATACTGCTCGCCTGACCCGGGAATTACCGCAGGACACCTTCCCCTCCTTCGAGGCAGATGACGGACTCTTCTTCCAGGCTGCTCCTCCTCCTGCCGCTGTTCCAATTCCCGTAGAGGTGTCTCCCCAGGATCTTCCTGCCGCCTTCTCCGAAGCTTCTGAAGCCCTTGCCCTTCCTCCTGCTGAACCAACCGCCCCGGCTTCTCCTCGGTCGGCTTCTGATAACTTGTCTCCTCCTTCTCCGAATGCAGTGTAACTAAAACTATGCTATGCCGCTTGCCTTTTGACGCGTGACTACCAGCTTCTCTTTGGTGGTATTTGTGTAATCGTACTGACCTCGGTCTGCTTATCTCCGCCTTCCCCTGCGATCCTACAACTGCGCCGCGTCCCCTTCGCGTGCTCGTAGCTTGTTTTCTGTGGCCAGTCGTTCGTTGATTTCAGCCGAGCTCTGATGATCAGATTTCCCTTGTCCATTTTCCTTCGCTACGTAGCTTTTCCCCTCCTCGCTGCCCTTCTACTGAGCTGGCCTGGGCTAAAGGCTACCTCGCGTGTCCATGCAGCTCGCTGGTTTTGACTTATCCGCCTTCTGGTGGACCCTTCCATACACTTTTGTCCCGTTTGACACAATTTCCTAGGGAGGCGCTTCGTATATCGAACCCTTGCCTTTCCCTTAATGCCCCCTGGCTATCTTCTCGAAGATCATCGCTGAGCGTTCCTCATCTACTCCAAACCCTGCATCTACCGTCTGTTGCTAACTTACGAAAATGTCCCGCACCCACCATACCTATAAGTATCATCCGTCTCTTTTCTTCTCCATCACAGTAGAGCGCTCCAACGCCGCCGCCGCCGATTAATTTCCTTCGAGACCCTGCTGTAATCCGTCCCTTCTCCTTCGGCGTTCCTTTGTGATTGCCCTCTCCACCCCCTAAGGGGTTATCTTCCTCCATGGCCTCTGCTTCCTTGTCCTCTCTGTTGGCTGAGCATTTCCCAGGTGTTTCAAACTTTGCCGAGTTAGATTGGGATGACCTACGGTACACTTATAAAATCCCTGTAAGCTTCCACCCTATCATCCCCACTGTTGCAAATTTTTACTTCGATCCTCCGCCGGGTTCGTGTACTTTCTTCACTGAGAAATTTGTGTCTGGCCTTCGTCTACCTCCACATCCTTTCCTATCTGGAGTGTGTCGCTACTTCAACATCCCCCTAGGTCAGTTAACTCCCGACTCCATAAAGATTTTATGTGGCTTCGTGATACTCTGTGAGGTTTGCGAAGTTTCCTGGTCTGCTCCCCTCTTTCACTGCTTCTTCGCCCTCGCTCGGCGCGCCAATGGCCTTTTTGAATTTCAAGCTCGTAGTCAAACTACCTTCTTCTCCCGTCTTCCCCCTCCTCGCGCCAACTGGAGGAAAAAATTCTTTTTTCTCCGGTTTCCTGAAGAGACAGGCTGGCCTATGTGTTGGCAACCTGGACTTCCTCCGCCCCCGGCGTTGGAAGAGTATCATATGGACCTCTCCTATGCTGCAGCGGCGACAAGAATGGAGCTTTGGCGCTTGGATCTGACGAGACTGCTGTCTGGAGATATGCTTTCTTTTTTCCGTCTGAATCTCTCCTTCTCTGGGGCGCCGCGCTCACTGGGTAAATCAGCGCTTGGCTCTTCTCTCCTGTTTACGCCTGTTTTATCTGCAAAGATAACTTTCCGTGTCGACGCCTACAGCGGAGGCCCTGTATCGTGCTTCCGAGGTTCTACCCCTGCCCCTAGATGACCTGGAGATAATGCGGCGTGGCCGAGTAATCTTGGAGAGGAGGCTACTCCCCTACCATGGCCCCGTTTTTCCCGGGGCAGCAGTCCGACCCGTTTCCGCCCCCATCGCGCAAGAAACTCCTCCTCCACCTGTTGCTCCGAGAGGGGATCGGGATCACGCTCAGACCAGCCCTCGAGCTAGGCGGGTCTTCCGAGGAGCCCCCCGGGCCTCTCGACGGGGTCGCGCAGCTCTTCGTTGCGCGGGTCGAAACCTGTCCGGTCGAGGCGTTCCGGGCGACAATGCCACAACCCCCCCTCAGGGCTTACCGCGTTCTGACGACTCCGGCTTTGACGATCAGCCCCAACTTCAAAGACGGCGCCAAAGACCAGGTCTGACTTCTCGCAGACTCGAGGCTGCTCTCTTATCACTGCGGCGCTCCCTGCCGTCATCATGGCTGGTACTAACATTACTTCCTCATGTTATTGTTGCGTTATTTACGTGGCAGCCTCCCCCAACCCCTACAGGGGAAGACCCTCTGCCACTCGTTCCATCCCCATTCCTCAGGAGGACAACTCCGGTGAGCGACGTAGCCCGGCACCAGGCGGGCCCACTCCCGAGTCGCCTCCTGCTCCTCCCGGCTCGGGCGCGGGCCCTTCTCACCCCGCCGGCCCTCCTCAACTTGCCCGCCATTGTTATAGGACCACTATCCCCTCTGAAGCAGCTCAGGCTCGACGACATGACGTCTCTACTAGCGTCTTGGCGATGAAAGGCTGCCTTGGCAGCTTGTGGGCAGAGAGCATGCATCAAATGGGTAATTTGTCGCCCTTAGCTCAGATGGATAGCTTCTCGAAGTCTTGGGCTAAAGTAAGTACCTTGCTCCTTTTCCTGAACGCGAGTTTGCTTTAACTGAGGGTTATTATTCGTGGTCCAGACTCACGCAGAATCCCTGGTGTTGAACCAATCCTTCCACACCCTCCATCATGAGAGCAAAGACCTGCGGGACAAAGTCTCTGAACTGGAGCTACAACTGAATGATCCTGATTAAGCCAGTCACGCCCTACGTGCCGAGATTCGAGCTCTAACCAACCAGACTGAGCGGCAAAAAGGGGCTTTGATGCAGGTCAGAGGGGAACTCCGAGCTGCGTGTGGAGAAAAAGCTGCACAAGAGGCGGGATATCAGCAACAGCTTGCCCACCAGGTTGGGGAGATTCAGTCCAGAGATACCCTGCTTCGGGAGAAGGACAATAAGCTGGAGGCTCAGGCAGCTAAGTTGGCAGCCCAGGAAGCAGAGCTGCAGACCCTAAGGGAGGAACTGTCCCAGTCTCGGGCGACTCTGGCGGGAGTGTCTACCGCTTTGTCAACCTATCAAGAGGGAGAAGAAGCTCGTTGCCTGCGAAGTCGAACATCGTATCTGACCTCCCCCGAATTTCTATCCCAGGCTGGGGCACGCTTTGCCATGACCGTGCCACACACGGCGGCGGGAGTTATCAGGCAACTGAACGCGCAGGGCTTCTTGAGCTCCATCCCCGCGGCAGATTTCTTGAATCATAACCTAATTATTCAAGGCCTTCCGGATGAGATTTTTGCTCCTTTCAAATGATCTGTACTAGCCACTTAAACTGGGAACTCGTTACATGTACATATGTCTCTTCGAGTTTTCACTTGACTATCTTACCGCTTTCACGCCCCTCGTTTGATCCAGCCTACGTCCACAAAGCCATCCCCTTCAAACTTGATAGACCCGCAGGTAATTAGCACTCCAAGGTCGATCCAGCTTCCTTCCTTGAGCATCTTGCAAATAATAGGCTCCTGATGCCAATTTCTTGATCACCTTGTATGGTCCATCCCATTGAGGAGCCAACTTCGTTACTTCCCCTAAAGGCTTTATCTGCTTCCAGACCAGATCACCTTCTCCGAAAACCGAGGGATCACCTTCCTATTATAGTTCTGTCTCATCCTCTGTCTATAGGCTTCCAACCTGGCAGCTGCTTGCTCACGAATTTCGCTGATAAAATCCAGTTCCGCCAGCCGCCGCTCGGTGTTTTCTCCGTCGTACATCATCCTTCTTACAGAAGGTATCCCGACTTCCAGGGGAACCACCGCTTCATTACCGTAGACCAGATTGAAAGGTGTCAGACCTGTACTTTCTCGGGGCGTCGTACGGTAGGCCCACAAAATGCCTGGGAGCTCATCTACCCAGCTGCCTCCCACGTGATCCAGCTTGACTTTAAGCCCGCGTACTATCTCCCGATTGACCACCTCGGTCTGACCATTACTTTGAGGATGAGCCACTGAGGTGAAGGCCTGAGCTATGCCAAACCCCTTGCACCAATTCTGTATCCTGTGTCCCTGGAATTGTCGGCCATTATCCGACACTAACTTGTGGGGTAAGCCAAATCTGCAAAAGATATTTTTCCATAAGAACTGGATCACCGCATCTTCAGTGATTCTGGCTAAAGCCTCCGCTTCTACCCACTTAGAGAAGTAGTCTACTGCAACCAACAAGAAACGCCTCTGCCCGATAGCCATCGGGAAATGCCCCACGCTATCCATACCCCATTGGTCAAAAGGGCAGGATACTGTAGAAGTTCTCAGCAGCTCTGTAGGTCTATGCGTTAGGTTCTGGTAATTCTGGCATGATAGACAGGTATTCACCAACCTCTGTGCGTCCTTCTGCAAGGTAGGCCAGAAATAACCAGCCAGCAGTACCTTCCGAGCCAGCGTTCTTCCCCTAGCATGATTACCACAGCACCCCGAATGTATCTCTCGCAAGGCCTGGTCCGCCTCCTCCATATTCAGGTACTTGAGTAGAGGCCGGGAGAAAGACCTCTTGTACAGCTGATCCCCAATCATTGCATAAGAGTGGGCTTGCCTTCTGATCATACGCGCTTCCTCAGGGCTGGTGGGTATGGCTCCTCGCTGAAGAAAGCTCATTATGGGTGCTCTCCAATCAATTACTTCTCCCGCGTTATTCTGTAAATCTACCTGGGCTACAAGAAAGGTCTGCGCTATAGATTGGTCGAGCGTCCATGTACCCAGGGAACTAGCCATTTTAGCTAACTCATCCGCTCTTTCATTTTCAGTTCTAGGAATCTTCGTGACTGTGATCTCTTTGAATTCTCCCTTCATCTTTTCATAAGCCTCCTTATAAACTTGCATCCTCTTGCTATTCACCCCAAATTGCCCGGTTGTCTGCTGAGTTACCAGCTGGGAATCGGAATGTATGATGACTCGCCTCGCCCCCACATGCCGAGCTGCTTGCAGACCCGTTAGTAGAGCTTCATATTCTGCTTCATTGTTGGTAGCTCTGAAATTTAACCGCACGACCAACTGCATGATATCTCCCTGTGGGGATATGAGTAGTGCCCCTACACCACTCCCACGATGGGTAGCCGACCCGTCCACGTAAATTTTCCAGACCTCTTCTGAGTCCACTGGGTATACTTCTGTCAGGAAATCCGCCTGAGCCTGTGCTTTGATTGCGGTTCGAGGCTGATATTGTATGTCATACTCCCCTAGCTCAGTTGCCCACTTGATAAGCCGGCCCGCCACTTCTACCTTGGTGAGGGCTCGGCCCATTGTACTGTTCGTCAAGACTGTAATAGGGTGCGCCAAGAAATACGGTCGGAGACGCCGAGCCATGAGAACAAGTCCATAGACCAACTTTTCCAGGGCCGTATATCGAGACTCAGCCCCCTTCAATAGATGACTGAAAAAATACACTGGTCGCTGTACATTGTCCTGTTCTTTAACCAGCACAGCCCCCACAGCCTCAGGGGTAGCTGACAAGTAGACCCAAAGAGGCTCTCCCACAACAGGCTTAAACAGCGATGGCAAAGACTCTAGGTACTGCTTCAGCTCTTCAAAGGCCTGTGTACATTCTTCCGTCCACTGAAACTTGGCCGCTTTCCTGAGCACTTTGAAAAAGGGCGCCGCTCTATCTGCGGATTTAGAGATAAATCGGGACAGGGCTGTTATCCTGCCGACCAGCTTCTGCGTCTCCTTCAGAGTTTGAGGGATCTGCATGTTCCGAAGGGCTTGCACTTTCTCAGGGTTGGCCTCTATCCCTCGTTCGGTCACCAGATAGCCCAGAAACTTCCCTCCTTTGGCCCCAAACAGACATTTCAAGGGATTCAGCTTCACCCCATATTGCCTCAGAGTCCCACAGGTTTCTTCTACATCCTTTATCAGACTGGACGCCAGAGGAGACTTGATCAGGATGTCATCAACATAAACCTCTACATTCCGTCCGATCTGAGCCCGAAAGACTTTGTCCATCATCCTTTGGTAGGTAGCCCTAGCGTTCCGGAGTCCAAATGGCATGACGGTATAGTACCGTCGGCCGTTATGAAGCTGACCTTCTCCTGATCTTCCTGGGCTAAGGGTATTTGGTGATATCCCTGATAAGCGTCCATCATGCATACCCTTTCACAACCAGCTGTTGAGTCCACTACCTGATCGATGCGCGGGAGCGGATAACAGTCCTTTGGAGTGGCTTTGTTGAGGTCGCGAAAGTCTATGCACACCCTCCATTTGTTGTTTGGCTTCTTCACCAACAAGATGTTAGAGAGCCAAGACGGGAACTGCACCTCTCGGACGTGTCCAGCCTTCAGGAGCTGCTCTACTTCAGCTCGGATAATTTTATTCTGCTCAACATGGAAGTTTCTCTTCTTCTGCTTGACTGGCTTAGCCTCGGGCATGATATGCAATTTGTGCTCGACTACCTCTGGTCTGACCCCGGGCAACTCCTCTGGCGACCAAGCAAAGACGTCTCGGTTGCGACGCAGACACTGTACCAGCTCCGCTTTAAGCTCCGGGGGTAAGTCACTGGCGATGCAAGTGATGCTCTCCGATCTGTCGGGGTGTAGCTAAACCTCCTCCCAAGAAATCGATTCTTCGGTGATAGGCAGTGGTTCCTCTTGGATAGCGTGTACTTCCCCATCTTGCGTCCTCCGGCTTTTGCGCGCCTCTACTCGGACCATGTCTATGTAGCAGCTACGAGACGCTTTCTGCTCCCCCTTGACCTCCCCGACCTGCTCGCCGACCGGGAACTTGATCTTCTGGTGAAACGTGGAAACGACAGCCCGGAACTCATGCAGGGCTGGCCTCCCCAGGATAACGTTGTAGGAGGAGGGCGAATCCACCACAAGGAAAGTGCTCCTCCGCGTGCGCACCAACGGCTCAGTGCCCATGGAAATGGCCAGCTTGATCTGTCCCATGGGTTTGACTTCATTACCTGTGAATCCGTACAAGAAAGTGGTTACAGGTTGGAGCTCAGCGGCGTCGATCTGCATCTCCTCAAACGCAGTCCTGAATAAAATGTTGACCGAGCTCCCAGTATCCACAAAGACCCGAGCCACTCGGCTATTAGCAATAACAGCCCTGATTATGAGGGCGTCATCGTGGGGCAGCTCTAACCCCTCCAAGTCTTGGGGCCCGAAGCTGAGGACAGGACCAGATGCCTGCTCATAGCTGCATCCCACGGCCCCCACATATAGTCGCCGGCTATGTGCTTTACGAGCCCGGCCTGAGTCCCCGTCAGTGGGCCCTCCTGAGATCATACCGATCTCTCGCACAGCTACGTTGCCCCGATTATCAAGTTCTCCGGCTTCTCTTCGGTCTTCGCCGGGGCCAGCTTGGCTAGATGGGCCAGCTAGGTCGGGCAGGGCCTGCCGAGCCCGTCCAGCTGCAGCCCGTTCTTCCTCCATCCTCTGTATTTGAGGCGCCAGCGCCGGGGGAGGCAAGCCTTGCTCTGCAGCTCGCCTGGAATCCCGGGCGAATTGGAAGCAGTTGCTAAGATCGTGCGTCCTGGACCGATGATACGTGCAATATGGTGCGCCCCTTGGTCCAGGCCTGGGCGCTTGTATGGCGGCGACTCGCGGGGCTGGTCTGGCTCCCGGCGCGGGCTGGGGGGCAGGCCTTGGCTGAATGCGCTGGAAGGGCTGGGGTGGCTGGGGTGCTCTTCTTTCAGGTCGGTTGCCTGATGCCATCGTCTTCTCGGCTTTCCGCCTGGCGGCCTGCGCTTCCTCCACTTTGATGTAGCACGAAGCTTTCTCCACCATGTCGTCAAAACTCCGGGCGGGGTTTTTGATGAGATCTCTGAAGAATTCCCCTTCTCGCAATCCATGGGAGAAGGCGCTCATCAGTATCTCAGAGGTGGCAGAGGGGACGTCGTTGGCTACCTGACTGAATCGATTGATGTAGCTTCGTAGGGGCTCGGTTGACTCCTGCTTGAGAGCAAAAAGACAATGGTCGGTTTTCTGGTACTTACGACTGCTGGCGAAACGGCGTAGGAAGGCCGTTTTGAAGTCCCTGAAGCGACTGATGGATTCTGGGGGCAATCCATCGAACCACTTTTGCGCCGATCCAGACAGAGTGTGCAGGAAGACTCGGCATTTGACGACATCGCTATATTGGTACAATATAGCCGCGTTCTTGAACTTTCTCAGATGCTCTTCTGGGTCCTTGCTCCCATCGTATTCTCCAATGTTTGGGGCTCGGTAACCCCTCGGCAGGCTTTCTTTTAAGATCTGGGCAGAGAAAGGTACCTTATCGTCAGGATCTTCGGGCAGATCTTCAGCCAGGATCACGGCCTTCCCCTTTACTGAATCCCGAGGCGGGTGTAGAGAGCTTTCCGCCACTGAGGCTGGCGGCTCCTCCTTCTTTGGACTACGCCCGCGAGGCCCGGCCCGCTGGTAATCGCGACGGGGCTCTCGGAATGAAGCACGCGGGAGTTCTTCTGGCTGCTTCCTCTTCGAGCTTCTATCGGAAGCGGGAGCTAATTCTTTGGATACCTCGGGGGCTAAGCGAGGTCGTGAAACAGTGCCTTGTCTTTCGGAGGCGGCCTGCTTCCTAACCTCCTTGAAGAGCTCGTACTCCCCCGCAGTCATAGTTACGTTGATCCTCCGACTAGAGCTTCGACCGGAGTCCTCCATCTTCACGTTCCGGAACAGGTTCTTGTGTTTCCCACAGACGGCGCCAAATTTGATCCCGTCCGGAGGCTGAGTCGGACGAAGGCCGGTCGCGGTGGACTGGGCGTTGACGGAAAGTCGCGGGCGACGCAGGCTCCCCACGGGTGGCTGATGTGGCTGCAGGACTCTGCACACACTCAGACGATCTCCTCTTCTCACGTTAGGGACCAAAACCCAGGGAAAAAGTCCCCGGATCAGGCCCTCCGACGCTCAAGTCAGGTCCTTTTTCCCCAGAAAGAACAGAGATAAGCAGAAGGGAAAAACAGTTGTGGAAAGAAATGACGAGAGAGTGTGTGCACGTACCTGCGTACGAGGGATTTCTCCCCTTTTATGCATCCTCCTGCTAGAACCTGCCCTCCTGTCAGAAAACGTTAGACGCCTCGCTTTGTCCGCTAGTCCTGGACACCTGTCGCGCTCCTATTTGCTGTGAGAGCATCTTTCTGTTTAGGAACCTCCGCCTTCGCGCTTGGGTTTTGTCCTGTAGTGAGAGACAGTTGTCAGGCTACTACTGGCTATGAGGGCATCTTTTCGTTTTAGGAACCTTCGCCTTCGCCCGCATCGTTGGTATGTAATGATTACCCCTGACGGACCGTTGAGATTCTCCGCTCCCGTATTACCTAGCTCCTCCGCTTCATGGTGTCCTCGCACCAGCCTGCGCCTGTGGTTCGCCTTTCCAGGCTTCCAACTCGCAGACCTGTAGCCCTAACCGTCTAGACATAGCTACGCTGATCTCCATCCTGCATCCTGCGCTTTATACTTCCTGGCCCTCAACCACAGGTCTGTAGCTCGGGCTGTTTCCGCTCAGCTCTGCCAACCCTGACCCATTGGCCTATACTTCCAATTCTTGGCTTCTGCTTAGCTCTGCCGATACCAACTTGCATCCTGCACTTTGTACTTCCTGGCCCTCTACCGCAGGTCTGTAGCTCGGGCTGGCCCTGCTTAGCTCTGCTGATCCTGACCCATTGGCCTATACTTCCAATTCTTGGCTTCTGCTTAGATCTGCCGATACCAACTTGCATCCTGCACTTTGTACTTCCTGGCTCTCTACTGCAGGTCTGTAGCTCGGGCTGGCCCTGCTCAGCTCTGCTGATCCTGACATGTCTCCGCCGGGTCCTGCCGATGCTGAGCCCTGACTGCCCTGTTAACTTGCCTTTTCGAGCGCCAGTTAGGCATGACTATTGACCGCCACCTCCTCGTGACTTTTGACCGTCACGCGGCCTTGACTCTTCTCTTGGGCCCCTCCGATACCAACCGTATCAACTACCATGTTCTATGTCAAATCCTTTGTATAGGGAGGTTAGATATCTAATGAATATTTTGTATCCACTGAGAATTAGCTTAAAAAAACTTATTGGAGTAACTAATTATATAGTTACCAACTATCCCAATCCCTGGGATAATAATGAGATGTTTGTGGAAAATAATAAGATGGTTAAATTTGTATATTATCCAAGGGTTTGTTTGTTTGTTTGTAAAAAAAATAAAAAATAAAAAAATAATTCTAGGAATTGTTTTGCAAAGAAAAGTAGTTTCTATATTTGCAAAATTCCCCTCTACGCAAAGAGGGGTTTGTGGATTATGAGAGAATACGATTCATTTTATTCTCAATCAATCACCAACAACTTAACAACTTACGTGGCTTCATCTTGTCTAGTTTGATGGATGAAATAAGTTGTGATTAGATCTCAATCTACTATTCTTGCCTAATTGAAATGTTCTAGTTCAACCAATGGACGGGTTTAATTATATCGCTACAATATCATTAACATCGTACCACCCTATTTACACTACCAAAGCTAGTTAGGTCATCTAATTAATTTGTTTAACTTCAGGATAACTAAGGGAGAAATGGGATCAAATTTAATTAGAATTTAGTTTAAAGTAAGAGTTAAGTAAATATTGAATTTGAGTGCCGTGTCAAAATGGTCATATATATTACAATAAAACTCTATTTATTGATGAAATAGGTAAACACTATCAAATATTTAATTCTCAAGTTGCTCCAAATATCTCAATCATGAAACAGCATCATTAACTTTTCCTCTAATTAATTTTTGAGTTCACACATTCTCCGCAAGTTGCAGTGATGCGTGTTCCATGCCTCAGGATTACGGTGTGAGGGTAAAAAGTGGGATGAGCTTCTTAAGAAATAAGAGCTCAAATCTCATCTAAGTTACATTATATTTAAGGAGTTTGAAAAATTTATAAAATTGGACCGTCTATTAAAATCTATCTGCACTTCAACTGTTAACTAGACATCTAATTAAGGTTCGATTCCCAGCGATGACAAACTATAAGAGTTGATTTTCCTCCACTGGAATAACAAACCTAAGAATGTTGGTCATTGGATGTCGGACCGCGAGTGCTTCTCAATTTAGCTTTATGATTTGTGGAAAAATTTCATGGGACTCGATCAGCCACTTTTAGGATTAGTCAATTCAAAGAGTTGGATATCTAAATTATAAAAAAATGATAACGAAACTCGGAATAACTCAAGTTTGGGTTTAAATGTTTGCTCAATATTTAGTAAGAAGTCAAGTAGATCAAGGTTGATCGGATACTTGGCTAGAAGAGAAAAGTCCAAGTGGGTCAAGGTTGACCGAATACTTGGTGATCGAAAATTTAACAAGGAAGTTAGCAAAAGGAAAGTCAAAGTGAGTCCAGGTTGACTAGACATTTGGTGATCGGAGGTTAAATAGGAAGTTGGTAAGAGAAAAATCTAAGTGATTCGTTGAGGACCAGACACTTGGCATGAGTGAGGAAATCCTAGTAGATCAAAATTGACAAGATACTTAACAATAACAAATTAAATCTGGGTAGATTGAGGTCAATCGAATACTAAGTAACAAACAGAAATCCAATAGATCAAGGTTGATCGGATATTGGATAACAGAAAGTTTCAGTAAGTCACGGATGATTGGATGTTGGGTAGATGAAGTTCTGGTAAGTTGAAGTTAACTGGATGCTAGGCAAGATACAAATTCAACCTTGAAAAGACTGAAATTAGGATTAGCAATCGATTGGTAAGAGGTAACAATCAATTGATAAACTTTAAACTCAAAATTTTCGATTTGTTGCATCAACAATCAATTGGTGAGATTCACGAATCGATTGGTAAACCCTAAATCCAAAATTCAAAATCTAGGATTGGGAAATTGCAATTGATTGGCAACAGTGTCTAGTGAATAGAAAACTTAGGAATCAATTGTTGTAATTGATTAGACTAAAGCAATTGATTAGAACAATCGATTAGAAAATGGTGACCAACGAATAGAAAGCTTGGGAATCGATGGGTGCAATCGATTGATCAAACAAAATATCCATTTTATAGGTTTAAATGGTCGGATCTGACATGATAATCGATTGATGTAAAGTCAATCAAATGGTAGACAGATTTCATCTTGATTGCAACGCTAGTTAGAAAAGGGAGTTTCTTAGAGATTGAACAAGCAAGTTCTTGAGGGTTTAAAGATGAAGTGTTGCTGCATCTTTTTACCACCAAAAGGCAATCCAAAGTAAATAAAAAGCAAGTATGGTTTCCATTGTAAAGTCATTTCGCTTTCATTTGTATTTGTATTCTGGTGTCTTATTGTATTGTTGTATTCTTGTAAGAACAAGATTGTAAGAAGTTTCTCTGTCTCTAGAAGTGTTCAAGAAGTAGATTGGTATAGTAGAGGGAGATCACTAGGAGTCGGCCTTGGACTAATCGCCTTAAGAAAACGGATACCAATTAGTAAAACCTCGTAGTTATGCATGTGGAGTTAAGTTTGAATAAAGATTTTCTATTGCGCATTCAAACGACGAGCACAAGTTCAAGACGAGAAGCGATCGAAGCTATTCACCCCATTCTAACTTGCACGAGTTATATCAGGACAACCTTCCTAGATAACAAATCTCACCCAGAGTATGTTATACCTAAGGAGTTTGAAAAACTTATAAAGCTGGGCTGTCCATCAAAATCTATTTGTGCTTTTTGATTAATCCCCTTGGTTGGTAAGAAATTTTTATAGAGCCTACTTAAAGTAAGAGTTAAATACCTTAATTACTAAAAAACCGAAAAAAAAAAAATGATGCGTGTTCTAGTGGTTGACCTTGCTGTCTTCCCGAAAGGCAAGATGTGTCTGTAATCCTTTTTCCTTGTAGTTACAGTTTTCTTTTATAGGAGCTTAAATGAATGGTAAAATTAATGATCGATTAATGATCATTACACATCAAGTTGCAAAACGTCAGCGTTTCTCTCGACCGTTTTGATTCTGCATTAATCTTCCTTTAATGCATCCATTACACAAGCAACAAAAAAGTTTACGTTACAAAATGTTAGTTGTTCCACTTGGGCAAATTTTGCCTCGACCAATCTGACATTCAGCTCACGGAGGGTCGTGCTCGCACACGAGTCAATTTGGTTCAGCGTAACCCGGGTCCTGAATATGTACCCCCTACGTACTTACGCATGAGAGAGAACCTCTCCTCATATATTTATTTATACCATCAAAACATATAAATCAATATAAACTAACTAATATATCAGAAACTCCCAATATAAAATTAAAAATCTATTCATAATGAAACTTCTATTTTCTTTAGCCTTTTCTCCATTCACTCGTATTCCAGAGCACCGCCCTACATTATTCTTGTCGTCAATGTAGGAGACCTCCAAATTAAACTATCGACGACGTCTCCAAAGCGGAGCCTAACCTTTGTGATTCATGAATTGCATGCAGGTCGGCCGCCAATGTCAAAGTTGGCTCCGCAGCCTCTCCATGCCTGATGCAAAGCTAAACTTCAAAATTTAATAATTTGTCATTAGAAACAAGAGGCATATACTTGTATTCTATAAAGTCAATTAAATTTGATTATGAAAGTTAAGTAGATTTAATTAATGATTATGCCTGTGTCAAAATGATGTCGATGTTTGCTGATAAAAAAGATAGTCGCTACAAAATATTTAAATCTCAGGTTGCTCCTCTAGATATATCTCATCCTTGTGATTAAGAAATTAATAAAGTTGTACGAAATGTCAAGGAAGACAATGGACTTGACAACTCTACGTGTGTTCCCTCGGATGGATTTAATGATTAATGCATGAGGTGTTGTCATAATAAAATTTAGGATTCGAATCTCGACAAAAATCGAGATAAATACCTCCCTTATGTGCTAGTTACTATTCCAAAGGCTAGTAGTCGCCTGTGATTTACCTCTTCCGTGTTAACCCTGGGACAGATTGACAGGGACACTGAGAACGAACGTATTCATCTTATTACCACAATGGCCACAATTGCCTACTCTACATGCACTAAATCAATCAATGTCACTTTCTTGACGGTTAGATCTTGTTATCCCTAATAATTTCATTTGAAGTAATGCAATCTTTTCTTTAAACACGTATAGTGACCTTGCCTTGAGACATCTAATTAAACACAAGCAATTTAATTAAAATTTTAAAATTGAATAAGAATTTTTGTTAAGGGTCTAATTGAGTTTGAAATCTTGATTGATTGATCACTTGTCCATTGCAAACGACAAGCAGCGAGTCTCCCTACGGTAGAAATAATAATAAAAAAATTAGCAAAATATGGAAGGGGATTACATTAATTATGATAAAGTGGTAGAAAATTAAGGTAAGATCATTTATAGTATAATTCTTAGAATTTTACAATATATTGGTGAATAACTATTATCGTAAATTAAACTAAGAGATTATCCCTCATACAGGGATGAGGCTCTTTGAGTTGTGACACCATAAACATATCGTATAGTCATGTAATCCTAATGTAAACATAGACAATAAGTTAAACATCCAATTAAGCTTATTCAAACCACATAATAAAGTTTATAAACATTAATATTAAATAATAAATCAAACCAAGTAATTTACGTGCATGCCAACATGCATGCATCGTAGTAATTAATATGATCAAAAGATGATATCAAATAAAATTAAAACTGTAACATTATATATATGAAATGCAAAAACTTGGTGATGAAATAAAGTCAAGAAGACAAATGTCGATGATCAAATTTTAAAATACTAAAGATAGAGATGTCCAATTAACTAGCTAGCTAGGAATCATCAATCAAATTTAGATACATACATGTCGGACCAATTACCAAAGAATAATCCAACAATTTGACCATCCACGAAGATCAAAACAGTGAACGCCCTATATATATAGTAGTCTCCTTGACCAGAAGCATGGCCGATGTTTCATTTCGAATTGGCCATAATTAACCATGATCAATATGGCCGAGGCCTACAAAGATTAAATTTTTTGTTAAAAGTAATAGTTAAGAGTAATTAAGATATCATATTTTGTCAAGTCCTAACTAAAACTCATAATAATTTTCATCTATATCTGAATATTTAATTTGAAATGAAGATATATGTGTTACCTAAAATAAGGAGTGAGGGAATCCTTGATGCTCTCGTCATCCTCTTCACCTTTAATCACTTTTAATCTGTTCTTCAATATTTCAGACCCAAATGGTAACTTTTTTAGCTTTGGACAATCATACACTTGTACATATTCCAAGTAGGGAAAATAGAGCGATCGGTTTGCAATGAGATTGAGGTCCGACATGTACCACAAAATCAAGCGTTGGATGCTAGAGCTAGAGATGGAGTTGGAGTTCCCTACCTCACTTATTACTTCCTTCATTGTCCTACACATATTTATCTCTAGAGATTTAAGGCATGGCAGTTGGAGAACCCAGGAAACATCCTTCAACATGGGGCAATCAAAAATAAATATTTCACGAAGGTTGTAGAGTCGAACTCTATTCAATAAAATCTCTTCCAATAGTTTTAGGCCAATAAAACGGAGACTCTTTAAACATCCTAAACTTGATTCGCGGTCCACGCCTACAGCCAACTCTAATCGGTCTAATCTGAGGTTATGAATGCACAAAAACTCAAGGTTGTCACTTACCCTACAGCCCCATTGTGGAGTGCCCAAATCATAGTTTGGAAGTTTTGAAATATTTTCTCCATCCAAAGTGAGTTTCCATATGGAGACATTTGGTGATAACATGTTGAGTCGCTCAATATCATCTGTTGTAGCATTAATGTCAATTTCCACACTTAATTGGTGGCGTCCTTTGAAACATTTCAACTCATCCCACCACCACTCAGTTGCAGGATAAATGTGAGATATATCCAGCCATTTGAGCATTGATAAATTGGATATCGTCCCATTGGGTACAATCTCAAGACCAGTATTCACTAGAAGCAAATACTCTAATTTGACCAGGCAACCAAACTCAATCGGCAGTCTTGTAATATGACAATTTGACAAGTTTAAATATCGAAGCTCGGTTAAACTACACATCTCCCTAGGAAGCTCTGTTATATGACAATAACTGAGATCCAAGTATGTTAAATTAGGCATGCTTGCGAACAAACTCGGAGGAATTGTTTCCAAGTCTCTGTTTCCTAGGAGAATCAACATAGAAAGTTTCGAAAAAGTAGAAGCTCTATACTCTCTTAAAGAAGTAATTTTATTACACATGAATGATGCTCGCTCTGCTTCTTGCCATTCTTCTTGTCTAGGCAAATCACTCAACGCGATTCCTGCTTTTACCATCCATTTTCTTTTGTTCCCCTTCAACCCAGAAACCATCAACAATGCCATGTCTCGGATGACATCGTGCATCTTTACCACTTTGTCCGAATCACATTTCTCTAGCAAGGATGCAGCCCCGAGAGCTTCCAGATGGGAGTAGCCTTTGGCGAAAGCTTCATTGATCACGTTAAATTCATGGATTATGCCGCAACCTATCCAACACGGTATCAACTCATAGAATTTGTCGATCTCATAATCTTCGGGCCACAAAGCGCAATACAAGAGGCATTCTCTTATGGAGTCATTCTCTAAACTATCGTAGCTAAGCTTGAAGGCTTTATACATGACGAGTGAATCTTCTGAAAGACCGATGGTTGTCCACTCATGTTTATCCCTTATTTGATGGAGAGCTTCCTTCCAAGCTTCCCAAGACCTTTTCCCTGACATGGCCCGGGCGACGGTGACAAGAGCGAGCGGAAGACCTGCACATTCTTTAGCAAGTTCTTCAGCAAGGAACTTAATTCCAGCATCTGAGCTGAGAACATCCCCATCGCTGTTTTGCTCAAAAAGTTGCCATGCTTGTTCTGAATCCAGACATCTGACTTTGATCTTCTTTTCTGCCTTCATTTGTGCACACACTGTCTCGCTGCGAGTCGTGAACACCATGACTTTGCGCGGCTGCTGATGCTGCTGCTGATGCTGCTGCTGGCTTTGCTCAGTAGCCGAGTGTGCCATCCCCAACAGTTGAAGATTCAGATGTTCCCAAATGTCATCAAGAAACATCAAGCAGTTCTTGTTCTTCAAGTAGCTAAATAACTTATCACCACAAGTTTGTTCGCTCTCACTCTCCTGCAGTGTCTCTAGTCCTAGACTCTTAGCAATATCCATCTGGAGCCTTTTCAATTGGCAGTCTTTGGAGGCCACAACCCAAATCACACGATCAAATATGGCATGGTTAAGATGATAGTGTTGCTGGATCCTCTTCAACATGGTGGTCTTACCGACACCGCCCATTCCGTAGATGCCTATGATGTTGCCTTCTCCACCATCGATGTAGCTCACAATGTCCTCCACATACGACTCGATCCCAACAGGCGGTCGGTGCGAGATGGGAAGCATCATGGTGGGTTCCGGAGGCCCAACTGTGGCAATCGGATCCAGTGCACCAGCTCTGCTCGTCAATTCAGTAGCCTCGCCGAGCTTCTTCGCCACTCTTCGGATGATGGAGCAGTAGTTCGATGACTCTCTGATAAGAACCTGATCTCCTACTTCCTGTGTTTGACTCGACGTGCCGCTAGTTTGATTGAAGCAATTGCAACTGAAGCAACCTAACGAAACAAAGCAGTAGAAGGCTGATACAAATTCCTTTTCTATTTTTTTTTTCACCCTCTTACTCTCTTATAGATAAAAGCAGTAGGTAGTAGCTTGTATGGATTAAAACACAAAGCGTGACAATTGAATTGGCATGAAAAGGAAGAAGTAAAAAAAAAAAGTATATAGGGGAGAATACTGACTCATGCTTTGGAAATCCTGCTTGATAGCAGCCAGTTGGCGTTCCAGTTCCTCCACCTCCCGTAGCCACTGGCTCACTTCGTTGGTCGGAATTTTTCCTTGGCGATCCGCCTGATCGATCTGGTTCTTGATGTCGTCCCTTTTGACTCTCAATCTTGCCATTTCCTTGTCCAATTTCTGGATGCCAGATTTTGGCCTGCCCAGTACTGGCAGCGATGCCCACAGCCCGCTCAGGCAACTGTTGACGTCTACGTCGAGATTTAGGTTGATGCACGCCATGGACGAGGAGAAGGTAGCTTGCAACAAGAGATTTGCTTCGAGCAAGTTTATCAAAAATAAATAAATATATAAATAAATAGCGGTTAAAACTTTTTAAACATAGGTAAAATTGACTCAAAACAGAATTATCGAATAAAATAAGGTAATACAAATTTAAAAACAATATTCTTGATCAGAGATGTCCGTCATCCACGCTCATGGTACTGTGCCAAACCATGCCATGTGATTTGTACAGCTAAGCAAAAGAAAAGGATAAGCATAACGTATTAAAAAACAGTAGAGACAACCAATTAAATTAATTAATTACATGAATTATAGAATTAATTAAAGCCACTACGAATTTAAAAATAATATTCTTGGTCAAAGATGTCAGTCATCCCACGCACGTACTACTATGCCATGTGATTTTTACAGCTACCAAAAGGCAAGAATCATTATAACGTATTAAAAAAAAAGGAAAGATAATCAATTAAATTAATTAATTAATTAATTATAAGAAACTAAAAAAATGCATTTCAAAAATGTCCCTCGAAATATCAAAACCACTTTCGTTATATTTTTTGATAGGGGCAAAAGATATGAATTTGCTTTAAATTCATCCCCATGCGTGTAAAGATCTTGGAGAGAATTTAGTAAAAATTTCTCGAGTTGGATTGGAGATTTTTTAATTTTTATGATTGTTTAGGAGTTTCTCAAATTTTAAATTGCTATTGAATTTTATGTTTCTAAATTTATTGAAATGAAATTTCGTTGAACGATGAAAAAAATTGGAACTTAGAGAAATTCTTATTTGCCCTGAAGCTTTATATTATTTTTAAAATTATCTTTTAGAATTTATTTTAAAAGTAAATACTTTCAAATATTTTTAAATTTTCTTTCAGAGGTTAGCGCTATCCATAAGAAAAATAAAGATGACGAAAAATAAAATAAAAAAGATGGGCTCGTTTAGAAAATATCAAACTTTTTAATATAAATAGATAAAATTAACTTTAAAATGAGAAAAAAATAGCTTCATTGCACGTCTTAGTTTAATATTACCACAAAAGTTATTATTTTTCTTTTTCTCACGGTGAGCCAAGTTCCTATTTAATACTATTATCATATATATTTTTTTAATTTTCTTATTTCAGTATTATATTTTTAAAAGAATTAATTAAATATGATAAATTATCAAAGGGCGTGCAGAACTTTTTAAATTTACCAAAAAACGTACACTACTTTCATATTTATCAAAGAACATATTTTTTTTAAATATATTTCTCATTTTATCCTTCTAATAAATCTGACATTTTACTTTTGTTATTGTTTCTCACTCTCTTTTCTATTATTCTCTCCTATGCATGCAACTAATCTTATTTTTTCTCTCATTTCTTTTCTTTCTTCTCTTTTTTTTCATACGTACATGCATAATATAGTTCTGATATACAAATCATATCAGACCCACGATATTTAGAGTTTAGTTGATTTTTTGATAATATTTTAATACATTTGGAGAAATCAAAATAATCAATAAATATCATATTTCAATTATTTGTAATCCCAGAAATTGATCCATTATTTATTTCGGCTTCTACAGAGGTGTAAAATTATAATAATGATGAATCGACAAAAATCTTCATGATTGGGCCTAATATTAATCATATCAAGCCATGTTAGGCCTGATATAATTCCACATCAGGCTCAACGTAGGTCTGATATGGAATCATATTAGGTCAAACATGGACCTGATATGATTCATATCATGTCCAATGTTTAAAAATTTTTATTGATTTTTTCTCTGTTTGCGCCCATTTCAGTTTCTATAGATTTTTGATATTGGGAGTTCAAATATGTTATCCATTGTTTATTTTGACTTCTAGAAGGTGTTAAAATATAATAAAAAATTAGCAAAAAACCTCTATGTTGGGCCTAATATGAATCATATCAGGTCCACACATGAGGATTTTTGTCGATTCATCATTATTATAATTTTATACCTCCGTAGAAGTTAAAATGAATAATGGATCGATTTCTGGTGTTAAAAAAAATTTAAATATGTTATTTATTGATTATTTCGGCTTCTCCAAATGTATTAAAATGTTATAAAAAAAATAACTAAACTCTAAACATAGTAGGCCTAATATGATTTGTATATCAGGCGTATGTTATACATGCATGCATGAAAAAAAAAAAAAGAAGAAGAAAAGAGAGGAGAGAAAAAAATAAGATTGGTTGCATGCATAGGAGAGAGGAATAGAAAAGAGAGTGATAAACAACAACAAAAAGTAAAAAAGTCAGATTTGTCAGAAGAATAAAATAAGAAATGCATTTTAAAAAGTACGTTCTTTGGTAAATATTAAAGTAGCGTACGCCTTTTGATAAATTCAGAAAGCTGTGTACGCTCTTTGGTAAATTGTCGTTAATGTAGAAGCTCATGGGGAACCTCATGGATTGTCAAAATGATCAAGGAAAAAGGCTTTAAGAGTTGGCACGATAACTACATAGGTAGTTCTTTCAATATATTTTAGAGTCGATTTTTAATTGGTATAAAATATTTTGAGTGTCTAATTTTTTTTATACAAAAGGTCGTTATGTTATGATACAAATATTTTCATAATTTATCTATTTGACTAGGTTGTTATGTTATGATATAAATATTTGATAGGACCTTTATGTTCGGGTAGAGGGGGGTGAATAGCCTTTCTTCAATTTGTGACATACAATTTGTTAGCGGAAGTACAAAAAGGAATAAAATTGAAAAACAATAAGAAGGCAAGGCTAACTCCTCGATTTACTTGGTCTCCACCTCATTGAGGTGACTAATCCAAGGTGCACACACACCCAATCAAGCTTCACTATGATCTTCTCCTTTTCGATCCAAGAACAAAGGTGGAGAAACCTTTACAAAATGATCTCTTCCTCTCACAAGATTAAGAATGAGCTTAGGAAGAAGAGAATAAGAGTATCAAGGCTTCAGGGTCGCTTGGAGAGCTTAAGAGTAAGTTTTTGTATCAGTTGTATTTTTCTCTCCAAGCTTCTAAACTTATATACATGTTGCTGAAAACCCCAATACCAGTCGACTTCATGTTTTATCAGTCGACTGGTAGTACGCAACGACTACTATTCCATGCAAATCTGCATGGATTCTGTGCGCCATCAGCCTAACGGCATTATACCAGTCGACTGTATCAGTTGACTAGTAGTTGTGAGCTAAACGAATAGAATGTTTCTGTTCACTTCTAGTCGACTGCACTAGTTGACTGTCAGAACTATCAGTCGACTGGTGCCAATTTACACATTCCCACTCATCCTCTCCGGAGTTGCCCTTGAAGTCTTCCTCCTCAGCCTTCGTCCATCAGATGCACTCAAGCCTCCAGCTCTTCTTTGGGTCATCCTTCACGTTGCCTTTAGGTTCACTTCCTTGACTTCACTCTGTTGCTCCTTATCCATGGTCCCTCGGATGCACCATCCTTCACCAATCTTCAAGGACCTAAGCCATAAGATGAGACTTTCCAAGTTTGTGTAATTCATCAAGTTCTGCACAACTTAAATACATATTAAAACCAATATAAAATCTAACTTAAACTCTTTGACACACACATCAAAAATAATGATCGTACCAATTAGGATTATCAACAATCTCTCCCTTTTTTTGATATGTAATAATATGTTTAAGTTAGGCATAAGAATAACTTTGAAAATTATGAACATAGTGTAAACATGAAACATAACATCCATAATTTTGAGAATTGTAATTATGAAGCATAAATCATGAAGCATAAAATCCAAAACTTTGAGAATTGTAATTATGAAGCATAAATCATGGAGCATAAAATCCAAGCTCCCCCTTAACACATGCTCTATCACATAATTTTCAAAAATAACTTTCTAACTTAAACTTGTCTATCATCTCCCTTTGACAAACATCAAAAAAATAGAGGGAGCAACAACTCCATCATACCCATTAATCCAAAAATAATATTCCAAGTGAAATCAAGGCCTGAAGACACCGTGTACTCCCCAAATGGTCAATCATATAAACCCTACATACAAAAATAGGCAATAAAAACTAGATAAAGACAAGTGCACATGAAAATAGACTTAACAGGCAAACAGAAGCCGAAAAGTCATACAGATAAGCATAACAGTCATGCAAAGTTCGAAAGAGACATAGTCAATAGAGACAACATACTACAACAACATCAAAGGTGTTCGAGGTGATAGAGAATAAATGAGTCAAATCCAAAAGACACCTGACACCAACTAAAATAGCACAGACACCATGCTTATGCATCATCACGGGAAGGAGGAGGAGGAGGGCCCTGATAGGCAAGATCCCAGTGCTGCATCATCTCAAACATCTCTATCTGCTACTGACGAACAACCCGAAACTCCTCCTACACAAACTCCTCCAAGTGAAGGACCCGCTCGAGCAGGGAGATACGTGCAGCTCCTAGAGCAGGGGCAGGGACATCCTCCACAGCATCATCCGAGTCTGAATCATCCTAGTCATGTCGATGATGCCAAACCATGACGCCCTGTCGCTACTCAATCTGTGCTAGAGATATCTGTCGTGGCCCTTGTTGGAGACCAAACAATCTGTTGCCGGAGATTTCATGGGGTATTAGTTGGGGGTATTAGCTGAATTTAAATATACCGAATTTAAATTCACTTATTTGTTAAAAATAC
The DNA here is from genome assembly GCF_018446385.1 of Zingiber officinale. Classification (NCBI taxonomy): domain Eukaryota; kingdom Viridiplantae; phylum Streptophyta; class Magnoliopsida; order Zingiberales; family Zingiberaceae; genus Zingiber; species Zingiber officinale. The sequence continues at coordinate 175,114,033 of NC_055988.1, forward strand.
CTGAGCAGATAATCTCAAGCTGCCAGCAGGGCCTGGTTTTCTGACCTCGGAGTGGCTGAGTGAGCAGAGCGTTCGAGCGGACTGAAGGTCGACCAAGCCAAGAAGAAGGTCGGTCGGACGAGCAGCGCGACAGGCCGAGCAGATGAGCTCGAGCGGGAAAAATACTGAGAGGGCGGATCGGCGGAGTGGTCGGGTCGCCCGAGCAGGCAGGTCAGACCAGACGAGCTAAAGTCGGGTCGGCCGAGCAGATTGGCCGAGCAGGCAGGTCGGGTCGGCTGAGTAGGCAGGTCGGGTCGATCGAGCGGAAGTCGAGTCGGCCGAACGGATTGACCGAGCAAACCGAGAGGGCAGATCGATTGAGCGAGCAGGAAGGTCAGATCGGCCGAGCGGAATTCGGGTCGGCCGAGCGGATTGACCAAGGCCTGCGATTCGTAGTTTCCTTAAAACAGATTCACCCCCACCTCCGACTGTGCTTCGAGGCTTACACGGGTCGTCTGTTTCCCATGATACAACGGTCTGACCGTGAACTCCACCAAGCACTGGTGGTCACGGTGAACTGAGAGGCACCCGATCACTACCACGAGCACTCTGCTGAGCAGGAGTTGAACGACAAAGGAGGGAATGAGGTGGAGAGCTTCTGCTTGCTTCGCTATGTGTCTCTGCCCATGATCGGAGCCTCCTTCTGTGGCAAAATGTTGGTTGCTCCACTTGGGAAAATTTTTACCTCGACCGGTCCGACATTCGTGTGCGCAGGTTGCGCTCGTATATGAGTCAACTTGGTTCTGTGCAATCCAAGCCCTGGATTTGCACCCCACCTGCGCACCCACGCGTGAGAGAGAGTCTCTCCCTATGCATTTGTTCACATCCTCAATGTATGTGAATCAATATAAACCAACAAAAGTACCTTGAAACTCCCAATGTAGGACTAAAGTCTCATTCACAATGGAGCTTCTTCCCTTCCACCTCTTCTCCATTCACACTTATTTAACAGCCCTAACTAATCAAAATCCTTAGACAACTGATGCAATGCACCCCTAGTGACATCAATGCCTTTAGTTATGAAAAATGATGTCAAGATGTGACAGAATGACATGTATAACTTTCCTTGAATCGGTCTAGAAAAATGGATGATGGACTCATAGACCTGAAGGGAAACATCACTCCCCATTAATCAATTATTCTAGGATTAATTTATTAATTGATTTGTTACTAACTCAATAATAGTTAGTTATTATTGATGGTTTATTGATTAACTTTAGCTTGACTCAATTCAATAATTAATATTTATTTGACTAAAAAAACTTACATTTTACATTGAGTTAATTGACTAATAAAAAAATTAGTTATAATTTAATTATTTATTTACTTCACCCTTTTATTAGATTTAATTTAAGTAGGATTAATTAAGTTTAAAGTTAATATTAATTCAAAGTTTAAATTTATTAAATTTATTAAACCAACTCAAGTAATTTTAAGGTTTAATTTAAGCCAATCTTTAATTAAGATAAATTATGATTTAATTAAAGTAGTTAAAATTTTAATTAACATTTTAATGTAAAGTCAAGTTTGATTAAAAATAATTTAGAGTAAAGTTAATATCTTAATTAGGTTAAATCTAGGTACTAATCAAGTCAACCTTAGTTCTCAAATAACGTTAGACATAAATAATTGAGTTTTAGTTATTTACTTATTAATTATTTAATTAAGTTTAAAGTTTAAGTTAATTGAATTTTGATTAATTATTTATTAATTAAGATTAAGTTTTTAAGTTAAGTGTCTAAGTTTTAAACGAATTTAAAATAATTTTTAAAAGAATTTTAAAATGATTTTTACAAGATTTTTAAGCTGATTTTCAAAAGATTTTTAAAATGATTTTAAAAATAATATTTAAAATAATTTTGAAAATATGTTTTATGTTAATTAACATATATTTAATTCAGTTTTGATTTTAGAGTTAAATTAATATTAGTGTTTAATTTAATTGTAAGTTTAATTTTATGTTTAAGTTTAATTTTAATTTTAATTTAAATTTCAAGTTTAATTTTAAGTTTTAAATTTGAGTTTTAATTTTAATTCTTAATTTAAGTTTTAATTTTAATTTTAATTTTAATGTCTTAATTTAAGTTTTAATTTAAGATTAAATTTAAGTTTTAAGTTTTAAGTTTTAAGTTTAAAATTAATTTTAATTTTAAGTCCAATTTAAATTAATTTTTAAGTTAAATTAAAATTTTAAGTTAAATTAAGTCTTTAAGTTAAATTCTATTTTTAACTTAAATTAAGTTTTTAAGTTAAATTCTATTTTTAACTTAAATTAAGTTTTTAAGTTAAATTAAATTTTAAGTTAATTTAAATTTTTAAGTTTCTTGAAGTTGTTAAATTAAATTTAAATTTTAAAGTTAATTTAAGTTGTTAAATTAAATTTTAAGTTAAATTAATTTTTTAACTCATCTACTCAGCAAGGAAGCGGAGTGGGGGTACTTCTTATATCCCCTCATGGAGACATTATGAACATAGTTGTTTGGCTCAACTTCAGGGCTAGCTACTAACAATAAGGAGGAATACGAGGCCTTACTGGCAGGACTACATGCAGCTCGGCATGTGGGAGCAGCTCAGGTGATTATCTATTCAGACTCTCAACTGGTAGCTTTGCAAGTGACGGGTAACTTTGAAGTCAACAATGAGAAGCTGCAAGTATATAGAGAGTCATATGAAAAAAATGAAAGAGGGCTTCAAGTAAGTTACTGTCACAAAGATTCCCTGAGCAGATAACTAGAGGGCAGATGGGTTAGCCAAAATGGCTAGCTCCCTGACCATGTGGGTTTTGGATAAGTCCATAGCTCAAAACTTTCTAATAGCTCAGATTGACTTACAGAATAACTTAGAGGAACCAATTGATTAGAGGAGCTCAATGATCATTTATCTTCAACAGGGGGTCCTACCAGCCAATGTCGAAGAAGCCAGAGCTGTGAGGAAGAGAGCACATGCATATACATTGATCGAGGATTAACTATACAAGCGGGCATTCTCTCGACCATTACTCAAATACCTAAGTCTGGACGAAGCGGATCATGCCCTACAAGAAGTGCACCAGGGATGTTGTGGGAGGAAGGATGCTGGCTCGAAAGATACTGCCAGCCGGGTATTTTTGGCCGACCCTACAAAGAGATGGCCAGCGATTGGTAAACACTTACCTCTCCTATCAGAAGCATCAAAACTTAACCCACCCACCAAGATTTTGAAGACCTCAATAGTCTCTTGCCCTTTTGACCAATGGGGAATGGACATCGTAGGACCGTTCCACATGGCTCCTGGGCAAAGGCACTTTTTGCTTGTAGCGGTGGATTACTTCTCTGAATGGGTGGAGGCAGAAGCCCTGAACAGGATAACAGAAAGAGCTGTCATCCAATTCTTGTGGAGAAACATCTTGTGCCGGTTTGGAATCCCTTATAAATTGGTCTCCGACAATGGTCGACAGTTTCAAGGATGCAAGATCCAGGAGTGGTGCAAAGGGTTCGGTATCACCCAGGCCTTCACTTCAGTGGCAACCCACAAAGAAACAAACAGATCGAAGTCACCAATAGGGAGATAGTTCGCGGGCTGAAGGTTAAATTGGACCACGTCAGCGGTAATTGGGTAGAAGAACTACCTAGCATCCTCCAGGGATATCGAACGACTCCTAGGGAGAGTACGGGGCTCACTCCTTTTCACCTCGTGTACAGCAGCGAAGCAGTCGTACCGATCGAAATCGTGGTCCCTTCCGATCGCCAATTCCTGTATGACCCGGAACATACTGAGAGATGGTTTTCAGAGCTGGACCTTATCAGCGAGACGTGCGACAGGACGGCAACCCGGTTAACCTCATACCGACAACGTATGCGGCAAGCCTACGATAGGAGGGTAATCCCCCACTTCTTTGGAGAAGGGGATTTAGTTATTGGATGGCGGACCGCTCGAATGGGATATCCGAATTCCACCTCCGTATGACAAAGAAGACTTTAATTATTGGAGGGAGTGGTTGGAGACATGGTTCCAAATGGATTGGAACCAATGGATGGTCTTGGAGGACCCATTTGAAGCTCCAAAGGACAACAAGGGGAAGCACCTCCGATCTCGACATTAGAGCAAGGAGCAAAAGGAGCAAGCGGAGGCGGATAAGGAGGTAACGAACATATTGCTTAATTTATTACCTTCTAATATCCTTTTGAGTGTAGGTGAATACACTAGTGCATGTGATCTTTGGAAAAAGATCATTGCCCATCATAAGAACCCTACACAACTCCAAGGAGTAGAGGAGCCCAAGGAGAAGGGCTCATTGGTCCAAGAAGAGAAGGACCAATCCGATGTTGACACAAGGTCAACATTCGAGGAGAAGAAGGAAGAGGAGGAGAAGGAAGAAGATGAAAGATCCTCTACATCTTCAAGAGAGGAAGAGGTGGAAGCATCCACATCCTCAAGAGTTGAAGAGGTGGAAGCACCTACACTCTCAAGAGGAGAACAAGAAGATGATGATGCAACCTCTACTATGCAAGATACATCAAATGGAGGACTAAGTGTCACCCCTACACATGAAGGTATAATTAGTTCAATTAAGAATAAAAATCATATCGTATGTTTTGAATGTAGGGAACATGGACACTATAAAAGTAAGTGCCCCAAATTGGCTAAGAAGAAGGGTCAAATGACACTAAAGGCTAAGGAGAAGCCTAAGGTGGTTAATCCCGTGCAACGCAAAAGCAAGGAGCACATTGTGTGCTTCTTATGCAATCAAAGAGGACATTATAGAAGTCAATGTCCTAAAGGGAAGAAGACAACCAAGGTCAAAGGAGGAAGCACAAGTCAAGGGGGAGCTTTTAAGAGCAAACCCAAGGTAACCTTTAATAGTGCAATTCCTTTTAGTCATGATAAAATGCATGTTAAAAATAACTCTTATCATTTTAATGCAAATTGTCATGAAAGTAGAAAGCATAATAACACTAAGGATAAATATATTCCTCCTCATGCTAGAACTACCACACCTAAGGGTAGGAAGGTAGATAACTACTTAGGCAATAAATCTAAGGATTTTAGATACATGCCTAAAAATAGAATGCTTAAGGATTTAATGAAAACCCAAAATCTAGGGATTTAAGAGTGGAGAACCAAGTCTTAAGGTCAAGACTTGATAATCTAGAGAAGACCTTAGAGAGAATGGAAAATATTCTTAGGTGTCAAAATGAGCAAAACTTAGGCTTAGGAATACCAAGGCAATCCTATAGTCACAAAGGTTTGGGATACAAACCTAAAACTAAGAGGGATGTAGCCTCATATCATAGGGTTCCATATAGTTATGGAACAAACCCTAGGTCTAGAAGTCAAGCCAAAAAGACTAGGGAAGTCATCCCTAAGAGTACATTTGGAAAGATTAATGTGACTAAGACTTCTAAGAAGTCTAATAAAGTCACAAAGAAGGTTACAAGGGAAGTTATCCCTAGAAGTGACGTAGTAGAAATGACCAAGACTTTTAAGAAGCCTAGAAAGATCCTTAGGAAGGTGTCTAGGGAAGTTATCCCTAGTGAGTACCTAGAGCACGCAAGGAGCACCAATAGGTTTTGAGTTCCTAGGAGCATCTTCTCTACACCCTAGATGGGTTTAGAGAGTGTCAACTCCAATTGAAAAGGTAGTTAACTCAACCTTGGTAAAGTTGACACTTAAGAGCATTTTCAAGGTTATTGTTAACATTTGAAAATGAAAAGGATTATTTGTGTTACTCTTTGAAAGAGTAAAATGTGTCAAAATTGAAAAGTTGAACTTAATCTAAATTGACACACTTAAGAAAAGTATAAGAAAAATCAAGTTAGAATATTGATACTTTCTTAAGGAATTAAGAGAAAACTCATGCCTCAATCAAATGTGATTATGCCTTGAAGAGCAAAAATGTGCCAAAATATGAGGACTTGAATTTAATTTAAATTGATACATATAGAAAAAGGATAAGAAATACCAAGTTGGGATTTTGGTATCTTCTTAAAAGGATTAAGGTATATTTAAGCCTTAAATCTAAATGATTACTCTTTGGAAGAGTAACATGTACCAAGAAAATTTGAGGTTGTGAAATTGATTTCAATTGGCACATATATATAAAGGCAAAAGAAATGTCAAGTTGGGTTTTGACATTCTCTTAAGGGAGGCATAGGCAATCTAGGATTAAGTTTAAGGCTTAGCTAAGGTTTAAGGATACTTAGATAGATTATCTAGGTATATTTTATTTATGCTAAAATTCCATGATTGCTTGCTCTTCATATGCCATGACATCATATGTTGCATTTATTTTTATTATGAAAAACATAGAAATATCACGTCATATCATACATACATCATGTAGCTATAACATGCTTTTCTTTTGAAAATTACTTATTTTGATGTATGCCATGTAACATCATGCATTATTTTAATTTTCTTGCTATTAAGGACAAAAGACATTTATTATGAGTGGTAATGATCCCAACAAGTGGGAGTATACCAAGTGACATCCTAGGTGGATAATCATAAATTTTATAATGCCTAGATAGATATGCATGATCCCTTAGTTTAGGGCAAAACCAAATTTACATCTCATAAAAATCATAAGGTGACTTGTATGTGTTTTAGTACACATTAGATACAAGTGAGATGTTAGGATGGTGAACAAAACTCAAGATGTTGATTTAGTGCATCTTGTTGAGTTTTAGGTTCATCAAAACATATAGTTATCTGTTTTCCAATCATTGGGAAAGCTAATGTACAAGTCATGTGCATTGAGCCCAAAGAACATGGTTGGATATTTGTTTTGAAAATCATTTTAAAATGCTTTTGAAAAATCTTGGTGAAGACTATCTTTTGATAGTAATCATCATTGGAAAGTTAGACACAAACTAGGAGAAAACATTGAAGTTTTCAAGGGTTTTTCAAATTTGTGTCAATCTTTGAAAATTAGAAGTATTTTCATAGAAAACTATTTTTTCTTGATAGATTATACCCTAAATAATGTCTACATGAGTTTTCATGATTTTTAAATTTTTGTAGAATTTTTGGGGAGTTTTTAAATTTCGCTGAAATTGAATTTCAAGAAATCAGAAACCTAATCGATCAACCGATCGATTGGGATGGGTTCGATCGATCAGTCGATCGATTGGGAAGTCTATTCCCGCGAACAGAAGGGTAGTGAATCGATCAGCCGATCGATTGACCCTGGCTGGATCAATCAGTCGATCGATTCAGAGGGAATTTCTGCAAGCAGTAGCTTGCAGAATCGATCAATGGATCGATTGAAGTGATTTCAATCGATTGAGTCCCAACTTCAATCGATTGGGAAGTCTGATTTTGGCTGGAAAAGGTTGGTTTCTATATTTCAAGTCACTTCGAGTCCCAATAACCATTCCAAACCCTTTGGAATACATTTGTATACATTTAGGGAGAGTTTTCTTGATGAAAACAAGTATGGATTGGTTACGATAAATCAAAGTGAAGGTTAGGATGAGGTTTAGTCTTAATTTCGAATTTTCGGAACCTCAAAACTTCAAGTTTTGATTTTCAAGGGTCAATAACCATTCCAAACCCCTTGGAATACATTTGTATACATTTAGGGGGAGTTTTCATAATGAAAGAAAGTATGGATTGGTTAAGGTAGACTTAGGTGAAGATTAGGTTGGGGGTTTAGTTTCATTATTGAATTTTGAACCTCAAAACTTCAAGTTTTTGATTTTCCTAATTGTTTAGGAACTTCAAGTTATTGTTGGTGCAATGATAGAAGTTTGACCATGTTTTTAGGGAGAGTTACTCTTTGAAAACATAAAAATCTTTTCAAAGACCTTGGAATGTGGGTTAAACCTTCATGTTGGATAATGCTCAGGGTTGAGTATTGGGGAACAATGAAAGATTGATTATCTTCCTTGCTAGGATGCTAAATGCTCTCGGATGAGCATTGAGAAGTAGATGTTTGCTCAAAGGGGAGCATTGGATATAATGAAGGGGATCAGACCTTCATTGGTGAGATGACGAATGCTCTTGGATAAGCATTGAGAAGAAGATTACTGCTTAAGGGGGAGCATTGGGTTAATGAAGGGGATCGGACCTTCATTGATAAAGTGAAAAATACTCTTAGATAAGCATTGAGAAGATGATTACTGCTCAAGCGGGAGCATTGAATACAATGAATGGGAGTTTCATTGGGAAATTAATGCATGCTCTAGGATCAACATAGTGAAGTAAAGTAGAGCTCAAGGGGGAGCTTTGGTGACAATGAAGAATGTGAGATCTTCATTGTGGGGTTGTTTACAACATATGAGATTGTAAATAACGTAGAGTTAACTCTTATGGAGAAAGAGCTTATTTTCTGTTTTTGATATGTGACAAAGGGGGAGAATTGGAGGTTCAGTTAGGCCTTCATCCCAAGAAAAGGTTAAGACTATGAGATTTAGCATTAGTATAAAGAAAATGTTAAGGCTATGGGATTTAGCCTTAGTATAAAGAAGAGGTTAAGGCTATGAGATTTAGCCTAACTTAGTGGTATTGTCAAACATCAAAAAGGGGGAGATTGTTGGGGCAATTTCCCTTGGTCAAGTTTGACCAATTTGACTAAGCTTGAGTTGGGATTTGAGTTTTGATGTTTGACAATATAAGGAGATTGACAATATAAGGAGATTGCTGGAGCAATCGTCCGGTTGTGGAGATGGTCAAAGGGTTGACCAGGTTGATGAGGATACAAGTCAAGTAGGTTAAGGTTGACAGGAGACTTGACTGGGAAAGTCCTGGTGAGGAACTAGGCAACGGGAAAGTCCTAGTAAGGAGCTAGGCAAGGGAGAAAGTCCTGGTGAGGAGCCAGGCAAGTAGAAAGTTCAAGTGTGATCTTGGCAAAGGTTGTAAGTCAAGCGTGTGATCTTGGCAAGGTAAGTCCTAGTGTGACTTGGCAAGAAGAACTCGATAACTAGGATGAGGCCGAAGGAAGCTCTTGAAGGCAAGACGTGAAGGATGGGAGATATCCGAGAGACGCAAGGCTGATGGAGGAGTCTAGAAGGCTAGTTCGAGGTTAGTCGAGTGTGGTGGTATAATCCAACAACTAGGATGAGGCCGAAGGAAGCTCCTGAAGGTAAGGTGTGATGGATGAGAGATATCCAAGGGACGCAAGGCTGATGGAGAAGGCTAGTTCGAGGTTGGTCGGGTGTGGTTAAATGCTAGGCATGGAGACCCAATAGGTCACGGTTGACCAGGAGTAGGGTTGGAGACTTTGAACTTGAGTTTGAGTCAAGTCTAGGTTGGTTAATCGATCGGGCGATCGATTGAACCAGGGTCCAATCGATCAGTCGATCGATTGGGGTGTGCTGCGATTGTGGGAATACCCAATCGATCGGTCGATCAATTGGGATGTGAAATCATGAGCACGAAAGCTTTCCCAATCGATCGGGCGATCGATTGGGAGCTACCCATTGATTAGCCGATCGATGGGCAGGGGAATTCTCGTGCAGACGCGAGAACACAGAAAGGTGCTGAATCGATCAAGCGATCAATTCAGGCAGTCCCAATCGATCGGTCGATCGATTGGGAAGTGACCGTTGCGCAGGATGCAGGTGATGGACGGCTGAGATAGAGCGGTGCTGACGTGGCAATCGATTGGGGATGAATTGGATCGATTGGGAGCACTTTAAAGCCTGGGCGGAGCGTTTTCTCCGCAGATCTTTGCGATTTCTTTTTTGCGAGCTTGTGCAATCTTCACAGCGATTTCTCCAGCACTCACGCCAGTTCTTAAAGGCACTTGGGGAGCATTTCCAAGGTTCAAGAGGCAACACCGAGTAGCAAGAAGGAAGGTGCATTTACTTGTATTCTTGTTTCTTCTTCTTGTATTCATGTTTGTATTGTGTGTGAGTTTGTACGAGGCTTCTCTGCCTCCGGCTGCGACTAAGAAGAGTGTTTCATAGTCTAGATAGTGTGTCGTGTGTGGATCCTTGGATTAGTCACCTCTTCTTGAGGTGGATACCAAGTAAATCCTAGTTGTTAGCGTTGTGTGAGTCTTGTATCTTATTTCCATTGCATATCATCATCAAGACCAAGCAAACCGACGCAAGCGTGACGAACCGCTATTCACCTCCCTCTAGCAGGCACACTGGTCCCTACACAAGGTATTACTCATTAATTGATAGTGATTCTATAGAGCATATTACAAATATTTCATTACACTAACCCATATATGTAATTTAAAAACCTATTGAATATGTTGGGCTAACCACAATAGGAAGTGCATATTGATGTCATTTCACTGACTTCTACTTCCTGTAAGTCCAGCACTTCAGTTTAGTCAATAAGTGATCCATGGTGATGTATCTGTCAAAACCATTGACCTTGCTTGCAATGAAGACTAAATTTCATATCAACAGATTGAAAACCATTAGAACACTTGGAGAGCTAGAGGGGGTAAATAGCTTCTTTTGCTTCGTCTTGTTGATTTGTTGCAGCGGAAAACTTGAAGTAATGCTAACACCTTCATTTACTTGGTATCCATCTCCTTGAGGTGACTAATCCAAGAATCTATACCGCGCACACAGCTCCATTATAAACACACTCCTTCTCGAAAACAATTTGAAGGTAGAGAAACGTTGTACAAGCTCACAATAAGAATACAATGAAAACAAGGAAGTAAATACACAATACATTGGCTTGGACGGTTAACAGAGTCTTAATTGATTTCCCAATCAATTCCAAACTCTACTGTGCTTTGTGAACTTCTTCCAATCGATTGTGTCAATCGATTGGTTTGGGTTGACATGATTCCCCAACTCACTGTGCTTCTCACGAAGAGCAACTCTTAATCGATTAACAAATTACCTAATCGATTAAGATCTTGTTAATCGATCAAGATCTTGTTAATCGATCAGACAAATCGATTAACATGGACGGAATCGATTGCCCCAACCGATTCCGGCATCTTTGCGAGAAATGCCACTCTAATCAATTACCCAGTCGATTGGCCATGCCCTAATCAATTCCCTAATCGTTTGACCAACCCTAACTCACTTGATCCAAGTATAAAGTTCCCCTTGTATAACATCCGGTCAACCGTGACCTATTGGCTCTTCCATACCATGTGTTCTATCAACCTTTTGACCCTCTTGGACTTTCTCTTATGCTAAGTGTCTGATTTGTTAGGGTCGAAATGTAGCTAGAGGGGGGGGCTGAATAGCTCTTCGCGATCTTGTGCTTGTTGTTGCTTGCTTCTTGTGATAATGTGCAGTGGAAAATATAAGAAACAACACACTACGATACTAACACATAGATATACTTGGTATCCACCTCAAGAAGAGGTGACTAGTCCAAGGATCCACACACTCACGCACCCTCCACTATGAAAACACTCCTTTACGGTAACTACCGAAGATGGAGAAGCCTTACAAACTCACAATACAACAATAGGAAAGAAGGAAGCAAAATACAAATAAATCTTACAAGATTTTATACAATGAAACCCTAGCTTCTGTTGGTTGCTACTCGGAAAACCTAATGGTTCCACTGTACAAAAATTTTGTACAAAGGTCTGAACCTTTTCCTAGCTACCATGTGTTCTTTTAAATTAAACTTGGATCGCCTGCGGAACTTAACACGTTTGATCCCAAGTTTAATCTATTTGTTCTTTTAGGTTTAGACTCGGATCTCCTGCGGAACTTAACACATTCGATCCAAATCACCTAGGTTATTAATTTCATTAAATATTAGTTTCCAAAATTGGCTTCCAGTACTGACGTGACGAGGCACATGACCTTCTTGGATATGGGAACAACCACCACCGACTAGACAAAGCCTTTTAAGGAAAGTTAATATTTAATTTCCTTAAATAACTTTAGGTCAACCGAAAAGAACAATCAAATCACAAGGAAAAGAAAAAAATAAAAGAACACAACATCGAAAACAAATTCGAAATACTAGAATCGCATGCCTCTTGTATTTGGTATTATTTTCAAAAATAACTAGTATGATGCGGAAAGGAAAAATACTAGTTATACCTTTTAGAAAGACCTCTTGATCTTCTACCGTATTCCTCTTCTAACCTCGGACGTTGTATGGGCAACGATCTTCCGAGATGAGAACCACCTTTTCACCTTCCTTCTTTCTTCTAGATTTCGGCCACAATAGATTTCTTCAAGGATGAAGAATTTCGGCCACCACCAATGCTCCAAGGGATGCTAGAGACGAGACTTTCTTTCTCTCCTTCTTCTTCTTCTTCTCTAAACTTGATCCGGCCACCATATGAGTCTCCACAAGAAGGATGAGGTTCGGCCATCAAAGAGAAGAGAGGAGGAGAGGATGGCCGGCCACACCAAGGAAGAAAAAGAGGGAGAAAATAGAATAGAGTTATTCCATGAAGCCTTCTCTACCCCTCTTTTATAATCCTTGGTCTTGGCAAATAAGAAAAATTTAATAAAAACTTCCTTAATTCTTTTGCCATTGAAAAGGAATATTTATTTAATTAAAAACAATTTTTATTTTCAATTTACAATGGCCGGCCACACTATAAAATTTCCAAGCAAATAAAATTTTAAACACAAATTAAAACTTCCTTATTTGCTTCCGGAAATTTATAAAAAAATTTCTCCAATAATTTTTTCCTTCATGATTGGTTAATAAAAAGGAAATTTTATAAATTAAAATCTTTCTTTTAACATGTGGATAAAAAGAAAGTTATCTCTAAAAATTAAAATCTCTTTTAATCTACAAATAAGGAAAGATATTAAATCTTTTCTTAATCTTTTGTAGAAACTAATAAAAGAGAATTTTTAATTTTTAAACTTTCTTTTAAATAATAAACATGATTAATAGGAAAGTTTTTAACAAAATTAAAATCAACCTTTTAATCTACAAATAAGGAAAGAGATTTAGCTCTTCTCTTAATTTTTTGTAGAATCTTATAAAATGAAATATTTAAATTTTTAAACTCTCTTTTAAATCATGTTATCCACATAAGAAAAATTTTAAAAAATAAAAATCCTTTTATTTTAATTTGGGCCGGCCACACCAAGCTTGAACCCAAGCTAGGGCCGCCCACCTTGAAGCACCCATGAACCAAACTTTGGCCGGCCCTAGCTTGGTCTCCAAGCTAGCTTGGTCGGCCCCTATGGGATGGGTAAGAAGGTGGGTATAGGTGTGTATAGTACTCTATAATTAAGAGGCTACGATAGGGACCGAGAGGAGGAATTGGTTTTGGTCTCCCGATAAAATTAAGCATCCCGTATTCGCCCCGAATACACAACTTAATTTTATCAATAATAATTCATTCCACTAGAGAACTATTATTGAACTACCGCACCAATCCCAAATTACATTTTGGGCTCCTTCTTATTATGAGTGTGTTAGTCTCCCTGTGTTTAAGATAACAAATGTCCACTAATTAAGTAAGTTACTGACAACTCACTTAATTAATATCTAGCTCCAAGAGTAGTACCACTCAACTTCATCGTCATGTCGGACTAAGTCCACCTGCAGGATTTAACATGACAATCCTTATGAGCTCCTCTTGGGGACATTCTCAACCTAGATCACTAGGACACAATTTCCTTCTATAATCAACAACACACACTATAAGTGATATCATTTCCCAACTTATCGGGCTTATGGATTTATCGAACTAAATCTCACCCATTGATAAATTAAAGAAATAAATATCAAATATATGTGCTTGTTATTATATTAGGATTAAGAGCACACATTTCCATAATAACTGAGGTCTTTGTTCCTTTATAAAGTCAGTATAAAAGAAACGACCTCAAATGGTCCTACTCAATACACTCTAAGTGTACTAGTGTAATTATATAGTTAAGATAAACTAATACCTAATTACACTACGACCTTCCAATGATTTGTTCCTTTCCATCTTGGTCGTGAGCTACTGTTTATAATTTATAAGGAACCGATAACATGATCTTCTGTGTGTGACACCACACACCATGTTATCTACAATATAAATTAATTGAATAATTACATTTATCATAAATGTAGACATTTGACCAATGTGCTTCTTATTTCTAGATAAATGTTTATACCAAAAGCTAGGCTTTTAGTATACATCCTAACAGCTTCTTCTTCTTCTTGTCGTAACTTGCCTCTTGACTTGGACGTGCCTCCAAGAACCTTCAAGAACTGGCGGTGAGGATGAAAGAATCGCTGTGGAGATTTGCTGTGATCACCTGTGGAGAAGAGAGGAAGAAGTGCGTAGAAAAATGCTCGCCAACGGCTTTATCCGCGCCAACGGTCGAATCTCAATCGATTGGATTGTTCCCAATCGATTGGGGAGGCTTTGGATCGATCGACCGATCAATGCAGAGCGCCTCTATGCTCTCTAGAAACACCCTGAATTGATTTCTCAATCGATTCAAAGCTTCTCGCGCGATTTCCAGCGCTCCAATCGATTGCCCGATCGATTAGAGGCTTCAATCGATCAACTAATCGATTCAGAAGCTTATTGTTCACTCAGAAACTCTCCCAATCGATTGACCAATCGATTGGAGAAGTTTCAATCGATTACCCAATCGATCCAGACATTTTCTTCGTGAAATTGCGTCAACCAATCGATTAACCAATTGATTGAACCCCCCAATCGATTGAAAAGTAGAAAAATGTATAGAGCTTGAAATTATCTTCATTTCGCATCCAAGATCACCTCATTCTGATATCCGAGTCAAAAGTTATGGCCTTCGAAAGTTTACTACGTCCGAACTTCCTAGTTCCATGCCAACTCCCTATTGGACTTACGACCGCTAAGTGTTTGATCAACTTTTGACCTATCTAGACTTTCTCTTTGTGTCTAGTATCCGGTCAATTTTTGACCTACTTGGATTTCTCAATACCAGGTGTCCAGTCAACCATGACCCCCCTGGATTTCCGCGTGCCTAGTTTCACTCACCAGGTCTTTCCATCTGCCTAGCTTCATTCACTAGGACTTCCCATCTGCCTGGCTTCACTCACCAGGACTTTCACCTAGCTTCACTCACTAGGATTTTCATACTGCCTAGCTTCACTCACTAGGATTTTCATACTGCCTAGCTTCACTCACTAGGACTTTCCATCTGCCTAGCTTCACTCACCAGGACTTTCGCCTAGCTTCACTCACTAGGATTTTCTATCTGCCTGGCTTCACTTACCAGGTCTTTCACCTGGCTTCACTCACCAGGATTTCCCTTCTGCCTAGCTTCACTCACTAGGTCTTTCACCTGGTTTCACTCACCAGGATTTCCCTTTTGCCTAGCTTCACTTACTAGGTCTTTCACCTGGCTTCACTCACCAGGATTTTCCAATCAAGTATCCAGTCAATCTTGACCTACTTGACTCTTCTTCACATCTAACTGGTCAATCTTAACCAAAAGGGAATTGTACCAACAATCTTCCCAAATGAACGATTGCACCTGCAATCTCCATTTACTGTCAGTCTCCATGTATTGTCAAGCATCGAAATCCAAATATCAAGACTCAAGCTTGAGCCAACTCCAGCTTAGTCAACCATGCCAACATTGACCTAGGGAAAATTGCACCAACAATCTCCCCCTTTTTGATGTTTGACAATACCTTTAAGTTAGGCTAATCCCATAGCCTCAACTTTCTTCATGCCAACGTATGAATGAGGGTTCCCTTCATTCTTCCCCTTTCCTAGAGGACAAACTCCCTCTTTAGGGAATGAAGGCTTAACTTAAACCACACATGCTCCCCCTATTGGCACACATCAAAAACTCTCCCCCTGAAGAGTTACCCAACATTGTTCACCACACGATAATAAAAATCTCATACCTTTCATTATCCTTAATGTTCACCCTTGAGCATTACCACTTGTTATGTTCAACATGATTCAAATGAAAGTTACATACCCTTCATTTTCATCGAGTGCTCATCCTTGAGCATATACCACTAAACAATGAAGATATCCACTCTCCATTGTGTTTAATTGCCCAACCTTGAGCATTTTCACTAAAGAAGGTTAACCACCTTCCAAGGTGTATGAAAAATAAATTTACATGTCCTTAAAGAGTAGCTTCCCCTAAAGACATGCCCATAACTTCTATCATTGCACCAACAATGACTTGGAATCCCTAAATCTTTAGGAAAGCCAAATTTAGAAGTTTTGAGGTTAAAAAAATTTAATAATGAAACTAAACCTCAACCTAAAATTCTACTTAGTCTTCCTTAACTAATCCATCCTTATTTTCATCATGAAAACTCTCCCTAAATGTATACAAATATGTTCTAAGGGGTTAAGAATGATTTTCTAGATTAAAAATGGCTTAAAATGCTGAAATTAAGCTTTCCCAGCCAAAATCAGCAAGCCAATCGATCAATGGATCGATTCAGGCCATATGGAGCGATCTGTGGATCGATCCAGCAAGCTTCTGCTTGCGAGAAAACTCCTCTCAATCGATCGCCCGATCGATTGAGGCACTTCAATCGATCGGGTGATCGATTGAAGCACTGAAAACCTGAAATTCAATTTAAGTGATTTTCAGAAACTCCCCAAAAATTCTATAAAATTCTAAAAAATCATAAAAATTTATGTAGATATTACTTAAGGTATATACTATGAAGGAAAAATAGTTTTCTATGAAAATACTTTCTATTTTCAAAGATTGACACAAACTTGTAAAAACTTTAGTATTTTCTTCTAGTTTGTGTCTAACTTTTGAATAATGATTACTATCAAAAGATAGTCTTCACCAAGGTTTTCCAAAAGTATGTTAAAAACATTTTCAAAAATAATTTCCAACCATATTCTTTAAGCTCAATGCACATGACTTGTACATTAGCTTTCCCAATGATTGGAAAATACATAACTATGTGTTTTGATGAACCTAAAACTCATGAGAATGCACTAAATCGACACCTTGAGTTTTGTTCATCATCCTAAAATCTCACTTGTATCTAATGTGTACTCAAACCACATACAAGTCACCTTATAGTTCTTGTGAGATGTAAAATGTTGGTTTTGCCCTGAACTAGGGATCATGCATATCTATCTAAGCATTTTAAAATTATGAACGTCCATCTAGGATGTTAATTATTAATGAATGTCATTAGTCCTTAATTGTAAGGAATTAAAAATAATGCATGATGTGTTATGGCATATATCAAGGATAAATAATTTTCACAAGAAAATTTCCTATAACTACATGATGTATGTATGACATGATATGATATTTTTGTATTTTAAAACATGAATGTAAAAACATGGTGTCATGACATGTGATGGACAAACAAAGCATAGTAAATTAGCATAAATAAAATATACCTAAATTGTCTATCTAAGTATCCTTAAACCTTAGCTAACTTAAACTTAAATCCTAGATTTGCCTACTATTTCCCAAGACAATGTCAAACTCCCAATTTTGACATTTCTTTAACCCATGATTAAATTTGTGCCACTTTAAAAAAAACTTAAGCAAAAGTCCTCAAATTTTGGCACAACTTACTCTTTCAAAAGAGTAGTCACTTTAAATTAAGGCTTAGATTTGCCCTTTAAATTCCTAATAAAATGCCAAAATCCCAACTTGGCATCTCTTTACACTTGATTTCTTGTGCCAAATGAAATTATATCAAATTTCTCAAATTATGGCACATTTTACTTTTTCAAAGAGTAAATGATAATCCTCTTCATTTTCAAAGGTTAATAATAACCTTGAAAATGCTCTCCGAGTGTCAAGTTCATCAAGGTTGGGTTAACTACCCTTCCAATTAGAGTTGACACTCTCTAACCCATCTATGGGGTAGAGAAAATACTCTTAGGAACCCATAATCTATTGGTTCCTAAACCAGTACAAGCAATGTTCCTAAAAGGCAACATGGTCCGAGTCATCAGACGAATCAGAAACCGATGAAGAAGAACAAGCAAGCCTTCTCGCTCTACCGGTACAAGCAAATGTTGTTGAAACCGAGTCCGAGTTCGAGACCGAAATCGAAAGCGAATCAGAAACCGAGTCCGAGCGAAGCCACAGATCCGTATCCGTTTCCGAAGGACCCAAACCCACTGTAAGGTCTCTAATTTCTGGTACAAATGTAGATAAATTAGAAAATTTAGTTTCTTATCTGCTAAAGAAATTGGCCAAATCTAACATCCGGGTCAAGTCATTTCTAAAGGAGATAACAACCCTTAAAGAAGTGACTAACTAGAGTCCCTTAACTGAGTCAGTTCAAATTGGAAGTTTAACTCAAGTCCAACAACTTAAGGAAGAAAATTTCAATTTGAAAACTTAAGTTAAAGAACTCAAGGACACGTTGGAACGGTTCACCTTGAGTTCCAAGAATCTGGATCTGATTCTTGGAAAGCAGCGAGCTGTTTACAACAAATCCGGACTTGGATTTAAGGCCAAACACAAATTCAAATCGTATTTATCAATTATAAATAGATCAAGTAAAAACATAGTCCAAGCTTGGGTCCCCAAGTCAAATTTAGTTAATCAAGTTAGACTTAGATACTATTGGGTCCCCAAGGATCAGATCCATTACCTTGATAGACCTTATCGAGGCTATGATCCAAGGGGAGCCAATAGAAAAACTATCTTAATAAATAGATAAAATTACTTGATGATTGTTTATTCTTCTTTTCCTTGTAATATGCATGTTTAGATTAGGATAGTTTAAGGACCTAAGCGTAATTTACACTTATTAGTTAAGCCTAGGGTTTCAAAAAAAAAATTATATATATAATTTCTTTACAAGGTTTTGTCTAGAAAGTGATAGATGATCTCATACCCAAGAAGGCCTAGTGTCTCGCCACTGCCTGTGAGCCAATCTTTGAAATATATATTTAATTGACTAATTGGAAAATTTAAGTTTAACTCAAATGTAAATTAAACCTTAGACATAATCTAAATTAAAGATAACCATCTCACAAAAATACATAAGGTTCCTTAATTGATAACTTAGAATCGGGTGAGATGGATCTAGAATGGATTTAGTCAAATTAATCAACTAATTAATTCAATTAAATCAACGTAATCAAAATTAATTAGCTTAATCAAAATTATTTAAAAAACTCTTTTTAAAACCTTATTTAAAACTCTTTTAAAATCTTTTTGAAAATTTTTTTTAAAACTCTTTTAAAAACTTATTTAAAATTCTTTTAAAAATCTTTTAAATTTTTTTTTAAAACTCTTTTAAAAACTTATTTAAAACTCTTTTAAAATCCTTTTAAAAATCATTTTAAAATCCTTTTAAAACCCCTTAAAATCCTTTTAAAAATCATTTGAAACATTATTTTAAAATCCTTTTAAAAATCATTTAAAAGTTATTTAAAAACATTTTAAAATCTGTTTTAAAATCATTTAAAAATTATTTTAAAAATCCTTTAAAAAATCCTTTAAAAATTATTTTAAAAACCCTTTTAAAAATCATTTTAAAAATCCTTTTAAAAGTTATTTTAAAAATCATTTTAAAAATTATTATAAAATCCTTTTAAAAAGTATTTGAAAATCAATTTAAAAACTTATTTGAAAATCAATTTAAAACTTATTGAAAATCATTTTAAAAACTTATTTGAAAATCAATTTAAAAACTTATTTGAAAATCATTTGAAAACTTATTGAAAAATCATTTGAGAACTTATTTTAAAAAATCGTTTGAAAAATGATTGAAACCGTCTTTGAAAAATGGTTTTTGAAAAATTATTGAGAAATCATTTAAAAAACATTTTAAAATTATTTTAAAAATTATTTGAAATTCATAACTTATTTTTGTTGGGATCCTTCGTACGGAGGCTAGAGAGGGGGTGTGAATAGTCGACCCCAAATCGTCGCGTTTCTACAAAGTAGGGTTAGTGCAGCGGAAAATAACACGTAGAAACGAAGGAAAAGAAGACAAACCTCAAACAAACCGATGTAACGAGGTTCTGAGATGAACTCCTACTCCTCGGCGTGTCCGTAAGGTGGACGAAGCCTACCAATCCGTCGGTGGATGAGTCCCCGGAGAACCGGCTAAATATGAGCTCCTTATGGGTGGAGAAACCTCGCCACAACTACTTCTTGCAACAGCAAGATAAGGAGTACAAATACAAGAGAAGCAAGAAGTAAATACACAGCAAATGTAAACAACCCTTGCCTTCTTGTCGACTGTTGAAGAAGCAACAGCTTCTCAGACGCCAACCACAGCAGCAGCTCGGTCCCAGTAGAAGGAAGAAGCTCACGCGAAGCTTCGAAGAAGAGCTCAACAAAGCTCAAGCACCGCAGCTCATGAGAAGAGAAGAAAAGCGAGAAGGGTTGAGGCTCGCGGCAGCCTCCTTTTATAACTGCGAAGGCGAAGAAACACGAAGAAATCTGGCGTTGCGTATGGTGATCGGTCGGAGACCGATCGGTGGATCGGTCGGACCGATCCAAGGAATCTGATCGGTCCATGGACCGATCGGGGATCGGGAACATATGGATCGATCGGTGACCGATCCACACTCGATCCATTTGTTCGCTGTATCAGCGATTCCTTCACTGCTTTTGATATATCTCATTCATTTATGTGATGAATCCTCTGTGCTGTTAGCTTTTGAGTTTGCAGGTTAACAGGTATCATTCCAAGCCTAATTTCAAATTAAGTTCATAAGAGGAATGCGACAAATGGTCTTTCTGCTGGTTTCAGCGGCGCATGGTGCATTTCAGGCATCAACGGATACTGCTGTGATCTGGCTAATATCTGCTTGACTCCTGGGGATTGGTTCGAGCTCAGAAGACGCCAGTGTTGACTGTGATATCATTGGTGTGAGTTCAGAGAATCAGAGAAGGAGGAAAAGGGATTGGCTGCAGCGCTGATTTGCGTAGTTTGGACCAGATTTGTGACAGCAGAGATAAGGTTTTGAGAAGCAGTAAAAACAGCGAGAGGGGAACAAGAACAACAACAAGAAAGCTTGAAAGAAAATAGTGTGCTGTTGTGCGAAGTTCTTGAGCTCTCAGGTGAACTGCGATCTCTGTTTTTCTGCTACTGATCCTCGCGTGGTTGTAAGCATTTCAATTCTCCTTTGCCACCGAGTTTCTGTAAGTCTCGTGCTTTAACTTAGATCTTTCTTGAGACGTTGTGGGGAGGTTACTCCACCGAGAAGGAGGATTTGTAGCCGGAAGTTATCCGGGGTGCGATCTACCGAAGATCAAGGAGTCGTCCACCTTACGGACACGCCGAGGAGTAGGGGCAAGTTATCCCCGAACCTCGTAAATCCTAGTGTTAGTGTGCTTGTGTTTTTCCTTTCTTTAGTTGTCTAATTCCGCTGTGCTAACAATTATCTGTGTAGAAGTTTTGCTTTAAGTTTTTCAAGGGGCTATTCACCCCCCTCTAGCCATCTAAGATCCCAACAGTTAACACCTTATCATCCGTAACTTGAATAATATGCCTGCTTTTATTCTACTTCAATCAATGGCCTACATTTTGCTGCCACCTACACAAAGAAACCAGAATATGGAATTATAGTAACTCTATTGAAAAATTATCAAACTTTGATTAATTGAAAGGCATACCAATAGACTTGCAATCCTTTTTGATGATAGAGCTCTAATGCTTGGCATTGCTGATCAAGTTTCACCAGGAGTAACTTCGAAAATATAATTATGATACACTTCTGAAATCTCAAATGTTTATTTTTTTAGAAAATTAACAAAGTTCTTCACCTTCTCCAGTACTATCTTCTAGTTTTGTCCTTAAACAGAGCTATGATACTTGTCCAGCTGGCCAAAGCCAACCAACGATTGTTACAGATCAGTATAGATACTGTTTGATCAAACTCGAACAAAATCTAGAAGAGAAAAACTAGTATTCCAGGCTAACTTGTCAGTCCCGTGCGGAGCAATATGCTCCCATAGTAAATCATCCTCTTACAAGAAATCAAGATCCAAACCCTCAAAACCTCAATTTCACAATGGCATCAGCATATCAACAAACAAAAAGACTGGAATTTGGGACCTGAGGGTCCAAGTCACGATATGCTTGTCCTTCTTCGAGGGGACAATCAGTGAAGGAGGTTCTTGCCAAGGAGGTAGACCACAAGGTTCCAAGCATAGGGTGAGTGTTGGTCACTGAGGCAGCGGGATCCCGCCCAATGGAAGAAGGTGTCGGTGGCACCCGGTGAGAGTAAGAGAGCTTGGGCAAGGAGATGCGGATGCCAGCATTGTCAAGGGCATGATCAATGGAAAAAGGGCTGGAGGACGCGAGGATCTTGCAGAGAAAATGAGAGAGGGCTCGATGAGGAGGAGGAGATGTTAGCGAAGAAGAGGAGGGAGAGGGAGGAGGACGATGAGATTTGGGAACTGAGGGTTTGTCGGTCGAGTGAAAAAGTCATGGTGAGATTAGATGTTTAAACACATGGGTATCCATGGCGTACTTTTTCTACACATCGTCGTTAATAATATTAATAAGTATTAACAGCGCTCTACACATCGTTAATATTAAGTTTTAACAGTGTATGCTGCACACAATAAAAAAAAGCTTATTGACAATGTACTTTTTTATTGTCATTTGTATAGATATTATACTATACACAACACACATAATTGGGTGCACCATAAAAGTTATTATTAGCAACACGCTTTAACTGCGCACCATTGATGATGCACTATGAAAAGTCATATTTATTATTAACTTGTAGGTATCAAGATCTCGTCTGTTCTGTGCAGTGAAACAATCTAGAGGTTCTACCATAACCTGATATATAGCCTCCCTAACTTCTTGTTTCTCAAGTACATATTGTATGCATTCTGAGGTGTCAGATTGTATAGTTGTCTCCATTAAGTTTTTCACATTTGTTGAGTTCAGCTATAATGTTTTGGTTGCCATAATATATTATAAATAAACATATTATTTAGTATTCAGTGCAATTCATATGCATGCAATTTATAATTGATTCAATATTAATTTGAGTTGGTTTATAAAATCAAGTGATAACTACGTTTTCACTCATCATTTGTACTATCAATGAAATCAACATTGATTAATTCTATTATACACATCCCAACAAATGAAATAATCATTTATTATATCATGATTTCTTTAATTAAATGAACTAATTATTTAATAAAATGAACTAATCATTCATCATGCATCATGCATCATACAGAGTAAACAACATAAATAAACATATGAATGAACATATCTTACATAAAAATATGTTGCATATTGTTAACATATAACAAACTGACATGAACTAAATGGACTAATACTGTTCATATATAATGACAGTAATAATAACAGAACTCTAATAAACTAGATAGACTAATATCACTCCTACTAGGACAGACACTAGTGCAGTGACTAACATTATCCCTTTCAACCTGGACTTATTTGAGGTAATAACAGGTGTGACAACTTCAGGATTCTCCATCGGATCCTCTTCTGGATCTTCCTCAAGCATTTCCAGATCCTCTTTAAACTCTTCAAGATCCTCTTCAGCTATATGGTGAAGTAGTTCCTCACATAATTCTGAATATGTTACGCGTCCTTGATGACGCCACCAAACATAATCTGCTATCACCTTAGGATACTCTGCAATGAATGTATCAAAGCCCACTATAACTATCTAGGACTGGAAACTCTTCTCGCTCAAGTTTTCAAAATAGTTCATCAAGAAGTCCAACGTGTCTGTCGCCTCCATCAACAGAATTATACTCTATCTCCTGAATTTCCTCCCTGAGCTGGTTCCACTGTACTTCGCGACGAGTCAATGTGGTAATCGTTTATGTCATCTGAAAAAATTGAAATTAAACAAGTTTGTACAAAACCAACTAACCAATACAAAACCAATTTAATTCAATTTATACAGGCATACAACCAACATAATAAATCAAGAAAAATAAATGATCTCGATTTTTGGAGTCTAAGTTGATTGACCCATTGTACCGGTCAATCGAGAATCCAGATCCTAAATTTGATCCATTGTCCTTGTTAGAACTAATCTAGTTAGACAGAGATCTGCTGTATCTATGCTCTATTATTGTTTAATTTAAGTCCATTTCAACCAATGTTAGACTTATTGATCAAACTCTGGTATGTTGATCAAACCAATGTCCATTGGTTTAAATTTGACCTATTAAAACAAATCTAATATATTTGATCAAATTTGACCCCGATGGAATGAATCTAGTCACTTGATCATATCTACTCTAAGCTCAATCAAATCAACTCAAATTAATTTTGGTTTGAATCAAACTAGTTTGATAAAACCAACTAATGGTTTAAACTTGACCCAGACCTAATGGTCTAATTAGACCATTTTTATTTTATTTTATTTTATCCTCACGTGAACAATATATACCATGGGATTAAAAAAGAAATTCCGTTCTTTTTAATATGCATTTAGCAAGCTATAAAGAAAAAAAATATTAATTTTTTAATGGTTTATTAAAAATAAACTTTTCCTAAAAACACGATCTCTTCTTCGTCCGTTTTCTTCACCGCACGCCTCCCGCTGTCTCCACACAATTGCGACAAACATGGTCGCCGACTATGAAGGCCAATCTTTGACCTACTCGGGCGGTCATTGGTCCTTTCCAGCGCTGAACATCGGTTGACCTCGGCCTGATGACGTCGCTGATGGCGGTTCTATGCATCCCGGCCACTAGCGCATCGCCGGTCAGTCAGGATGCCATCGCCGGCTCCAGAACGTCATCGCCGACATATCCCCACGGCCCGAGCTCGACTTTGGTGGAAATCGCAACACTGTCATGATTTTCCAATCTGGCGCAGTGCACTGCCGAGCAATGGCACTAACGCCGGCGAGCGACTTGGTCGCTGACCTGTGACCGCGTCGCCGGTCTCCCTATGACCCTACTGTCGGCATCCTACTACCGTATGTGATCTCTGGTCAAACAATCACCTTCTTGACTAATTGCGGCGTGTTCAGCGACGAGAAATCATAACAAGGTATAATTCATAATGCTCTAATACTAATGAAGGAATTATAATAGAAATTTATTGTACGAAATAATAAATCATACCTTATTGCGACGAAATTCGGAGAGGAGAATATACTGAATGGAGGAAGATGCCCCTCGCTATCAGAAGAGCGATCACAGAATCAGAAAGCTCCCTCAATTTCATAAACTAAATCTCACAACTTCGGATGTTCTTCTATGTGAAAATGAATCTCACGTTCACAACACCTCTCTTTATCGCCCCCCATCGAACCATCCTTAGATACACCATTTATAATGAGAATTTTTCCAAGGGTAAAAGACACTTTTTTACCCCCAAAGAAAGTGGGCATGCCCACACTCCCATTTCCTATAGGGAGAGGGAAGTGAGCAATGATATTTGGGAATTGAGGGTTTGTCAGTCAAGTGAAAAAAGTCACGACGAGATTAGATGTTCAAACACATGGATATCCAAGCATACTTTTTTTACACGTCATCGTTAATAATATTAATAAGTATTAACAACGTTATTCTCATCGTTAATATTAAGTTTTAACCGTGCATACTGCACGTCATAAAAAAAAACTTATTTGACAGTGTACCTTTTCTATCGTCATTTATATAAATATTATATTATATTATATTATATGCGGGCGCACATAATTAAACATCGAGGGCTGCTTTTCCCCCCCCGGTCAACCCACCTCCCCTCTCTCTCCCAGCCAAAAGTCGCATGTACCCCCTCCACCTCCCTTTTTGTTTTTTTATTTTTTTTTATTTCATTTAATTCTGATTTTATTTTAATTTTTTAATTAATTTTATTTAAAAATAACTCTCATACAATTATATTTTTAATTTTATTTAATTTTACTTTTTTAATTAATTTAATTTATTATTTTTTATCAATACTTTATTTTTCAATTTTATATAAATTTTATTTAGTTTTTATTTTTTTAATTAATTTAATTTATTATTTTT